>NC_058080.1:714191847-714492254 GCF_014858855.1 Bufo gargarizans | reverse complement strand
CATGTGATATTTTTATAGAGCAGGTTATTAAGGGACGCGGCGATACCTAATATGTGTAGTGCATTTTTTTTTAATCAGTGATAAATGTGTTTTTTTTAATTTTTACTTTTTTATTACATTTTTTTTTAATTAGACCCACTTGGTTCTTGAAGATCCAGTGGGTCTGATGTCTGTATAATACAGTACACTATATAGTGTACTGTACTGTATTTTCACTTTACAAAGTCTGATCAGACTTCTACCTTTAGCAGGAGTCTGATCAGCACCATGGACAGCCGGAAGCCTGTGAAGGCGTCCAGTTGCCATGGTAACCATCACTCGCTGCCACAACAGAGCACAGGGTGTTGAGGAGGGAGGGGGGGCCCCTCCCTCTGTTATCCCGTCAAGAATCGGGGGCTGAAACGGCACAGCAGCCCCCGATGGGAGAGGAGGGAGCTCCCTCCCTGTTAACCTCTTCCATACACCGGTCCCTACGGACTGCGGCATGGAAGAGGTTAAACGGCTGACATCATAGCACAGATGTCAGCCGTTTCAAGCAGAGTGTCAGCAATAATTCAAGCAGAGTGTCAGCAATCATTAGGCCATCCTGAAAATGAGAGGGGTCTGGCGGGATGATTGTGCGCCCGCCCGCCTGTACCAGCCCACTGGTAGATAATGAGGGCTGCGGGGGGGGGAGTTAAAAATGAAAATAATTTTGAAGTTTCTGATCCCCGTGGTCACGGACCTGTGCGGATCAGAAACTTCTGACAGCGCTGCAAACCGCAGGTCTGAATTGACCTGCGGTTTGCAGCGATCGCCGATACAGGGGGGTTACAGAACCCCCTTCGGCGTTGTCCCAGGGTGCCTGCTCGCACGGCGGTGATCGGAAATACACATGATGTACCGGTACGTCATGTGTCCCAAACAGGTTAAATGTAAAACTTAAAAGGGTTTTCCAAGATTTAGGATTAGGTCATCAGTATCTGATCGGTGGGGGTCCAACATCCGGGGCCCTTGCCAATCATCATTAGACCGTTGCGGTCACGTAACTGGAGACCAGGCAAGGTGGTTTTCCTGTGTGACATCAATCCTCCGCAATATAAAGTAAAAAGGCTGGGAGGGGAGTGTGCTTCTTGATGTAAGAGCACCCCCTGCTGTCTGTAAAATTTACTGTGACCCTGACTGTGGTAGGAATGGGTTATTCACTTTCTTCATAAAAAATAAAAATAGTTGTAATTCCTACACCGTTTACCTGATTTGGATGTAAATACCCTCAAATTAAAGCTGACAGTCTGGAGGTAAAGCACATCTTGTTTGTTTAATTTCAAATCCATTGTGGTGGTGTATAGAGCCAAAAATGAAATGTTAGAATTGTGTTGATGTCCCATATTTATGGACCTGGCTGTATACAGTACAGACCAAAAGTTTGGACGCACCTTCTCATTCAAAGAGTTTCTTTATTTTCATGACTATGAAAATTGTAGATTCACACTGAAGGCATCAAAACTATGAATTAACACATGTGGAATTATATACATAACAAAAAAGTGTGAAACAACTGAAAATATGTCATCATCTAGGTTCTTCAAAGTAGCCACCTTTTGCTTTGATTACTGCTTTGCACACTCTTGATGAGCTTCAAGAGGTAGTCACCTGAAATGGTCTTTCAACAGTCTTGAAGGAGTTCCCAGAGATGCTTAGCACTTGTTGGCCCTTTTGCCTTCACTCTGCGGTCCAGCTCACCCCAAACCATCTTGATTGGGTTCAGGTCCGGTGACTGTGGAGGCCAGGTCATCTGGCGCAGCACCCCATCACTCTCCTTCATGGTCATGGTCCTGGAGGTGTGTTTGGGGTCATTCTCCTGTTGAAAAATAAATGATGGTCCAACTAAACGCAAACCGGATGGAATAGCATGCCGCTGCAAGATGCTGTGGTAGCCATGCTGGTTCAGTATGCCTTCAATTTTGAATAAATCCCCAACAGTGTCACCAGCAAAGCACCATCACACCTCCTCCTCCATGCTTCACGGTGGGAACCAGGCATGTAGAGTCCATCCGTTCACCTTTTCTGCATCGCACAAAGACACGGTGGTTGGAACCAAAGATCTCAAATTTGGACTCATCAGACCAAAGCACAGATTTTCCACTGGTCTAATGTCCATTCCTTGTGTTCTTTAGCCCAAACAAGTCTCTTCTGCTTGTTGCCTGTCCTTAGCAGTGGTTTCCTAGCAGATATTCTACCATGAAGAGCTGATTCACACAGTCTCCTCTTAACAGTTGTTCTAGAGATGTGTCTGCTGCTAGAACTCTGTGTGGCATTGACCTGGTCTCTAATCTGAGCTGCTGTTAACCTGCGATTTCTGAGGCTGGTGACTCGGATGAACTTATCCTCCGCAGCAGAGGTGACTCTTGGTCTTCCTTTCCTGGGGCGGTCCCATGTGAGCCAGTTTCTTTGTAGCGCTTGATGGTTTTTGTGACTGCACTTGGGGACACTTTCAAGTTTTCCCAATTTTTCAGACTGACTGACCTTCATTTCTTAAGTAATGATGGCCACTCGTTTTTCTTTACTTAGAATTTGTATTATGGCAAGAAAAAAGCAGCTAACAGTCTATTCAGTAGGACTATCAGCTGTGTATCCACCTGACTTCTCCACAACGCATCTGATGGTCCCAACCCCATTTATAAGGCGAGAAATCCCACTTATTAAACCTGACAGGGCACACCTGTGAAGTGAAAACCATTTCAGATGACTACCTCTTGAAGCTCATCAAGAGAATGCCAAGAGTGTGCAAAGCAGTAATCAAAGCAAAAGGTGGCTACTTTGAAGAACCTAGAATATGACATATTTTCAGTTGTTTCACACTTTTTTGTTATGTATATAATTCCACATGTGTTAATTCATAGTTTTGATGCCTTCAGTGTGAATCTACAATTTTCAGTCATGAAAATAAAGAAAACTCTTTGAATGAGAAGGTGTCCAAACTTTTGGTCTGTACTGTATATAAACGTACGCAATTTTTCTTTTCTTAAAAAAAAACAAAAAACTGATTGGGTTGCAATCAGCAGGCACCCTGGGACAATGCCGAGAGGGGTCCTGTTATCCCCCCCCCCCCCGTATCGGCGATCGCTGCAAACTACAGGTCAATTCAGACCTGCAGTTTGCAGCGCTTTCGGAAGTTTCTGATCCCCGCAGGTTGCTTTCCTCTCTCACTACTCTGATCTAACTGAATTCACTTCCTGTTAAATAACTTTATTAGAAAACCCCTGGCTATATCAATTATGTGGCGCCAGCACCACCTAGGGGAGAATGGGTGTAATGACATTGCCAGCCTGATAAATAGGAAATACCATACATTATTATTTATTATTAAAGCGCTATTCATTCCATAGCGCTGTACATATGAGAAGAGGTGCACATACATAATACAGACAATTGCACTAAGCATAAACAAGACAAGTTACAAACTGGTACAGAAGGAGAGAGGGCCCTGCCCGTGAGGACTTACAATCTACATGGTATGGGAGAAGGACACAGTAGGTGCGGGTTAAGTTGGTCATGGCGGTATAGAGGCAGCAGGGTCACTGGTTGTAGGCTTGTCTGAAGAGGTGGGTTTTCAGGTTTCTTTTGAAGGATTTCACTGTAGGTGAGAGTCTGATATGTTTGGGGTAGCAAGTTCCAGAGTATGGGGGATGTACGGGAGAAATCTTGGAGGCGATTGCGGGAAGAGGTGATAAGAGGAGAGGAGAGAAGGAGGTCTTGTGAGGATCGGAGAGTGCGTGTGGGGATGTATCGGGAAAGTAGATCAGAGATGTAGGGAGGGGACAGGTTGCGGACGGCCTTGTATGTATTTGTTAGTACTCGTAATTCGCTGGGCAATGGGGAGCCAGTGAAGGGATTGGCAGAGGGGAGAGGCAGAGGAGTAACAGGGTGAGAGGTGAATTAGTCGGGCAGCAGAGTTGAGGATAGATTGGAGGGGTGCGAGACTGCTAGATGGAAGGCCACAGAGGAGAGTGTTGCAGTAGTCTAGGCGGGAGATGATGAGGGCATGTACAAGCATTTTTGCAGATTCAAAGTTGAGGAAAGCACGGATGCAGGAGATGTTTTTGAGTTGGAGGCGGCAGGTGGTGGAAAGGGCTTGGATGTGCGGTCGGAAGGAGAGGGCAGAATCTAAGGTCACTCCAAGGCAGCGGAGTTGGTTGACCGGGGATAGTGTGCAGCCATTGATCGTGATAGATAGGTCTGTTGGGGGGGTTGAGCAAGATGGGGGAAAGATGATGAATTCTGTTTTATCCATGTTAAGTTTTAAAAAGCAGGAGGAGAAGAAGGATGATATGAAAGATAGACATAGTGGTATTCTGGATAGTAAGGTGGTGATGTCTGGACCAGAGAGGTAGATTTGTGTGTTGTCAGCATAGGAGTGATACTGAAAGCCATGGGACTCTATGAGCTGTCCCAGGCCAAAAGTGTAGATAGAGAAGAGCAGGGGTCCTAGGACAGAGCCTTGTGGGACAGCAACAGAGAGGGAATGGCACGAGGAGGTGGTGCGGGAGTGGGAGGCGCAAAACGTCCGGTCTGTGAGGTATGATGGGATCCAGGAGAGGGTCAGTGATGCCAAGAGATGAGAGAGTTTGCAACAGAAGGGAGTGGTCGACATTGCAGATACATTAAATAGGCAGATGTTTAAAGTGTCCCTTTTACACACATATGTGGAACGCTGCACCTTCAGCCCCCCCCCCCATACAGCCCCATGTAATAATTATCACTCCCCTTGCCTTTAGCCCCCTATACAGTCCCATGTAATAATTATCACTCCCCTTGCCTTCAGTCCTGTGTAATAATTATCACCCCCATACAGCCCCATGTAATAATTATCACTCCCCTTGCCTTTAGCCCCCTATACAGTCTCATGTAATAATTATCACTCCCCTTGCCTTCAGTCCTGTGTAATAATTATCACCCCCCATACAGTCCCATGTAATAATATCACTCCCTTTGCCTTCAGCCCCCCATACAGTTCCATGTAATAATTGTCACCCCCCTTCATCCCCCCCCCCACAATACAGTCCCATGTAATAATTATCACTCCCTTTGCCTTCAGCCCCCCATACAGTCCCATGTGAGGCCTCTTTCACACTTGCGTTGTCCGGATCCGGCGTGTACTCCACTTGCCGGAATTGCACTTTAGCGTCCCGGCAGCCATGGTAACCATTCAGAAAAAGCTAAACGTCGGATCCGGTAATGCGCCGAAACGACGTTTAGCTTAAGGCCGGATCCGGATCAATGCCTTTCAATGGGCATTAATTCCGGATCCGGTCTTGCGGCAAGTGTTCAGGATTTTTGGCCGGAGCAAAAAGCGCAGCATGCTGCGGTATTTTCTCCGGCCAAAAAACGTTCCGGTCCTGAACTGAAGACATCCTGATGCATCCTGAACGGATTTCTCTCCATTCAGAATGCATTAGGATAAAACTGATCAGGATTCTTCCGGCATAGAGCCCCGACGACGGAACTCTATGCCGGAAGAAAAGAACGCAGATGTGAAAGAGCCCTAATAATTATCACCCCTCTTCACCCCCCCTACAATACAGTCCCATGTAATAATTATCACTTCCCTTGCCTTCAGTCCCCCCCCCCCCATACAGTCGTAAGTAAAAAAAAAGCAATAAAAAAATAATAATACACCCGTCCCACGTATAAAAAATAAAATAAAAAAATCCCTCCTTTTACCTCCCATCCCCCACAACCTGCCCCAACCCGCTCCTTTCTCCACCAAACTGCTCTCCGTCTCCTCTGAAGTGTCTCCTGTAGTCGTGAGGCCCCGCACTTTAGATAACGAGACTCCGCCCTTTCCCGTGACGTCATAGATACCAGGAGCGCCTCAATTCTCCTTACCGACCAGCTCCCTCCTCCTCTCGCCGGCGGTCACGTGTTCGGACTTTTGGGCGGGATTCTGTCAGTGCGCGGCTCCGCCCACCCCTCCCCCACATCTCGATTCCCCCATCACGTGATCCCCGCCCCGCCGGGCGCAGGATGGTGCCGGGAGAAAATGGCGGATCCCGAGGAACTGCGGGTGAGAGGAAAAAAAACTAAAAAAAAAAACTGCGGGGGACGGAGGGGGACGCGTCAGGAGCGGAGCACAGGCTGCTGCGGATGACAGTTCCATGGCACACGGCTCTTGTGGACGTGACAGGCCTGGCTGACAACCTGTGTGTGTGGGGGATGGGCAAAGAGTTGTCAGGCAGCTTTCTGTGGAAAACACATGGAGGGTGATGCTGTGGAGTGACCCCCGAGGCTGCGGTGACACTGCGGGGGTGTTCACACCTGTCAGTCACTAGAATATGACCCCGGTGTCACCTGACAGTATGGGAATTGTCAAAATGGAGCTGTGATGTCATCATCTATACTACGTACGGCTGATCTCATGTGTGACGTCACCAGTTACATCTAGTAGTTTTTTTGTTGTCCGTTTGGCGTCGAAATCGTTAGGGGAAAATGTAGAAAAATGAGTTTAATTAAAATAACGGAAGCGTCGGATGTGTTTTTCGACAGACCCTTTGGGGGAGATTTATCAAAACAAGGCAAACTGGCTGAGTTGCCCATAGCAACCAATTAGATTCCTCCTTTCATTTTGTACAGCTCCTTTGGAAAATGAAAGGAGGAATCTGATTGGTTGCTATGGGCAACTCAGCCTCTCTGAATGGTCACGTTTGGCTGCTCTCACATCTGCGGCACCGCGATCCTGCAGAGAATACGGGGAATCAACCGGGTACATAGTGCGGCGGCCGATTCTCGCTATTTCTGCCGGATCCCATTACTCTTACGGAACAGGCCGCCGGAATACATGCCGCAGATGTGAGAGTAGCCTAAGGCCCCTTTCACACGAGCGAGTATTCCGCGCACGGAATCCGAACCCATTCATTTCAATGGGGCTGTGCACATGAGCGTTGGTTTTCACGCATTACTTGTGTGTTGTGTAAAAATCGCAGCATGTTCTATATTCTGCGATTTTTCACACAACGCTGCCCCCATAGCATTGAATGGGGCTGCGTGAAAATCGCATCCGCAAGCAAGTGCGGATGCGATGCGTTTTTTTTACGGATGGTTGCTAAGAGATGTTTTTGAACCTTCAGTTTTTCTATCACGCGCGTGGAAAACGCATTAAGGCCTCATGCACACGACCGTTGTTTTTTGCAGTCCGCAAATTTCTGATCCGCAAAACACGGAACGAACCACTTGCGGAACGGCACCGACAGCCATTGTTATAACTGCCGCAAAACGGACAAGAATAGGACAGGTTATATTTTTTTTTGCGGACCACGGAACGGAGCAACTCTTTGTGCTGTCCGCATCTTTTGCGGCCCCGTTGAAGTGAATAGGTCTGCATCCGAGACGCAAAAACTGCGGCTCAGATGCGGACCAAAACAATGGTCGTGTGCATGAGGCCTAAATTGCATTGCACCCGCGCGATAGAAACTGAATGCGGTCGGATACAAACCTGAATGGACTTGCTTGCGAAATCACTCATTTTTCACTGAACGCATTCGCAACGCATCTGGACCTAATCCGCAAGGGGCCTAAGGCCACCGCTCCTTTCTCTTCTTCGGGGTTGACTGTCCCATAGAAGTGAATGGAGCATTGAGCCACCTGTGCAATATCTCTCTATTCAGAGTGGGGACTCGAGGACCCTTCATTTTCGGGGGATCCCATTGGGCACACCCCCACAATCTGTTAATTATGTAAATATTTTTTGTTAGATAAAACCTTTAACCCTTTAGCTACCAGCGCCGTACATGTAGCGATAGGCAAACATGGCGCCTGCTTGCACGTGTCATACCCGGCGGGTCTCTGCTGTTTGAAACTAATTACCACGACCAGCATTAATCCCGATCGCGGTAATTAAAGCCTTTAGAAGCCGAGATCTAAAGGTTCAAAAACTCGGAAGCTCTCACTATCCTCTGAGGCCAACGAGGATGCCGGTAATTGGTTTCAATGCGCTCAGCCTCGCTGAAGAGGCTGAGGGCATTAAAGAGGACCTGTCACCGCTCCTGACATGTCTGTTGTAATCACTTCATACATCCCCCATGTAATAACAATTCTGGAGCCTCTATTCCTATGGCTCTATGTTGTGCCGTTCCTCTATTATTTCTACTAGAAGTTATGAATGAATTGCTAGCAGTCTGCAGTAAGGGTACGGAGGGGAGGTAACAAGCTGGGGGCGTGTACCTGCACAGACTGACAATGGCAGCTCTGATTGGATAGCGAGAGACTGTGCAGGGACACACCCCCAACTGGTCACCTCCCCTCTGTGCCCTTACTGCAGACTGCTAGCAATCCATTCATAACTTCTAGTAGAAATAATACAGGAATGGCACAACATAGAGTCATAAGACTAGAGGCTCCAGAATTGTTATTACATGGGGGATGCATAAAGTGATTACAACAGACATGTCAGGAGCTGTGACAGGTCCTCTTTAAAGCTGCAATTCTCATTCTAGATGGCAGGCCAACATAAGAAATTAGCAATAGTCGGTAATAAATGCATTTGGATACTGGACGTTTTTTCGTTTTTGCGTTTTCATTTCTCTTCACTATTTTCCGTGAGCCATAACTTTTTTTTATTTTTCCGGTAACATAGCTGTATGAGGGCTTATATTTTGCGGGACAAGTTGTACTTTCTAATGTCGCCAATAATTATGGCATAAAATGCTGTCGGATGCGGTAAAAATAATTCCAAATGGGGTGGAATTGGGAAAAAAACCACAATCATTCCACCATTTTACGGGTTTTGTTCTCACAGCGTTTTCTGTACGACAAAACTGACCCATGCCCCTCATTTTCTGGGTCAGTACGATTGCAACGATACCCCATATGTATAGGTTCTTTATGTCTAGTGTAAAAAGAAATGTAAACTGAGAAAAATTCATTTTTATTTTTTTACATCACCATATTATGACCCCGTAACTTATTTTATACTTATGTCTACTGAGCTGTTTATAAGCTCATTTTTGGCGGAACAATCTGTACTTTTAATTGATACCATTTTGAAGTATGCGTTTCTTTTTTATCACATTTTTATAACTTTTTTTTGGGCAAGAGAAGCAATGAATAAATGGCAAATCGGACATTTTGACCCTTTTTTCCCGTTACGCCATTCGCCGTATTGGATTTTTTTTTTCTATTTTAATAGTATGGGCATTTTCGGTCACGGTGATACCCATGATATTTATATTTATATTGTTATTTTAGGTATTTTTTAATTATACCAAAAGGGGATGTCATTTAAGCTTTTACAAATTTTTTATTTTTTGTGATCATTATGTGCCTCATATGAGATTATTACATTTTTAATTTGCTTTTTTTGGTTTATCAGGAATTTATTATTAGCTTATTTTGCTCACTTTGGCTCATTTCTTATCCAGGTCTGCCATCTAGTGGCCAAAATAAGAATTGCAGTTTGAATACTGTTAGCTAAGGGCTCTTTCACACTTGCGTTGTTCTGTTCCGGCATAGAGTTCTGTCGTCGGGGCTCTATGCCGGAAGAATCCTGATCAGGATTATCCCCATGTATTCTGAATGGAGAGAAATCCGTTCAGGATGCATCAGGATGTCTTCAGTTCAGGACCGGAAAGTTTTTTGGCCGGAGAAAATACCGCAGCGTGCTGCGCTTTTTGCTCCGGCCAAAAATCCTGAACACTTGCCGCAAGGCCGGATCCGGAATTAATGCCCATTGAAAGGCATTGATCCGGATCCGGCCTTAAAGGGGTTGTCCGGGTTCAGAGCTGAACCCGGACATACCGTTATTTTCACCCCGGCAGCCCTCCTGAGCCTGGCATCGGAGCATCTCATGCTCCAATGCGCTCCCGTGCCCTGCGCTAGATCGCGCAGGGCACAGGCTCTTGTGTTTACAATAACACACTGCCGGGCGGTAACTTCCGCCCAGCAGTGTGTTCGGTGACGTCACCGGCTCTGAGGGGCGGGCTTTAGCTCTGCCCTAGCCGTTTTACTGGCTAGGGCAGAGCCAAATCCCGCCCATCAGTGCCGGTGACGTCACCGGGGTTCCTGTCAGCCCCATAGAGAGCCCCGGTACGTCACCGGAACTCAGAAAAATGCCTTTGCCCTGCGCGATTTAGCGCAGGGCAAAGGAGAGCATCGGAGCATGAACTGCTCCGATGCTCATGTCAGGGGGGCTGCCGGGGTGAAAATGGAGGGATGTCCAGGTTCAGCTCTGAACCTGGACAACCCCTTTAACCACTTCAGCCCCCCTAGCTTAAACACCCTTAATGACCAGACCACTTTTTACACTTCTGCACTACACACTTCTGCAACTTACAACCCGAATGAATTTTACTTCTTTTTCTTCTCACTAATAGAGCTTTCATTTGGTGGTATTTCATTGCTGCTGAAATTTTTACTTTTTTTTGTTATTAATCGAAATTTAACGAAATTTTTGCAAAAAAATGACATTTTTCAGTTTCAGTTGTAAAATTTTTCTAAAAAAACGACATTTATATATAAATTTTTCTCTAAATTTATTGTTCTACATGTCTGATAAAAAAAAATGTTTGGGTAAAAAAAAAATGGTTTGGGTAAAAGTTATAGCGTTTACAAACTATGGTACAAAAATGTGAATTTCCGCTTTTTGAAGCAGCTCTGACTTTCTGAGCACCTGTCATGTTTCCTGAGGTTCTACAATCCCCAGACAGTAGAAAAACCCCACAAATAACCCCATTCCGGAAAGTAGACACCCTAAGGTATTCGCTGATGGGCATAGTGAGTTCATAGAACTTTTAATTTTTTGTCACAAGTTAGCGGAAAATGATTTTTTCTTTTTTTTCTTACAAAGTCTCATATTCCACTAACTTGTGACAAAAAATAAAAACTTCCATGAACTTACTATGCCCATCATGAAATACCTTGGGGTGTCTTCTTTCCAAAATGGGGTCACTTGTGGGGTAGTTATACTGCCCTGGCATTTTAGGGGCCCAAATGCGTGCAAAGTAGTTTGAAATCAAAATCTGTAAAAAAATGGCCGGTGAAATCCGAAACGTGCTCTTTGGAATGTGGGCCCCTTTGCCCACCTAGGCTGCAAAAAAGTGTCACACATGTGGTATCGCCGTACTCGGGAGAAGTTGGGGAATGTGTTTTGGGGTGTCATTTTACATATACCCATGCTGGGTGAGATAAATATCTTGGTCAAATGCCAACTTTGTATAAAAAAAATGGGAAAAGTTGTCTTTTGCCGAGATATTTCTCTCACCCAGCATGGGTATATGTAAAAAAGACACCCCAAAACATATTCCCCAATTTCTCCTGAGTACGGCGATACCACGTGTGACACTTTTTTGCAGCCTAGGTGGGCAAAGGGGCCCACATTCCAAAGAGCACCTTTCGTATTTCACCAGCCATTTTTTACAGATTTTAATTTCAAACTACTTTGCACGCATTTGGGCCCCTTATTTTTTGACACAAGTTAGTGGAATATGAGACTTTGTAACAAAAAAACAAACAAAATACCCATGCTGGGTATATGTAAAATGACACCCCAAAACACATTCCCCAACTTCTTCTGAGTACGGCGATACCAGATGTGTGACACTTTTTTGCAGCCTAGATGCGCAAAGGGGCCCAAATTCCTTTTAGGAGGGCATTTTTAGACATTTGGCTCTCAAACTTCTTCTAACGCTTTAGGGCCCCTAAAAAGCCAGGGCAGTATAAATACCCCACATGTGACCCCATTTTGGAAAGAAGACACCCCAAGGTATTCAATGAGGGGCATGGTGAGTACATAGAATTTTTTTTTTTTGGCACAAGTTAGCGGAAATTTTTTATTTTATTCTTTTCTCACAAAGTCTCCCATTCCGCTAACTTGGGACAAAAATGTAAATCTTTCATGGACTCAATATGCCCCTCACGGAATACCTTGGGGTGTCTTCTTTCCGAAATGGGGTCACATGTGGGGTATTTATACTGCCCTGGCATTTTAGGGGCCCTAAAGCGTGAGAAGAAGTCTGGAATATAAATGTCTAAAATATTTTACGCATTTGGATTCCGTGAGGGGTATGGTGAGTTCATGTGAGATTTTATTTTTTGACACAAGTTAGTGGAATATAAGACTTTGTAACAAAAAAAAATAAAAAATTCCGCTAACTTGTGCCAAAAAAATGTCTGAATGGAGCCTTACAGGGGGGTGATCAGGGAGTCTATATGGGGAGATCACCACCCTGTCATTGATCACCCCCCTGTAAGGCTCCATTCAGACGTCCGTATGTGTTTTGCGGATCCGATCCATGGATGCGTGGATCCGTATAACACATACGGACGTCTGAATGGAGCCTTACAGGGGGGTGATCAATGACAGGGGGGTGATCAATGACAGGGGGGTGATCAGGGAGTCTATATGGGGTGATCAGGGGTTAATAAGTGACAGGGGGGGTGTAGTGTAGTGGTGTTTGGTGCTACTTTACAGAGCTACCTGTGTCCTCTGGTGGTCGATCCATGCAAAAGGGACCACCAGAGGACCAGGTAGCAGGTATATTAGACGCTGTTATCAAAACAGTGTCTAATATACCTGTTAGGGGTTAAAAAAATCGCATCTACAGCCTGCCAGCGAACGATCGCCGCTGGCAGGCTGTTGATCCAGTCTCTTACCTTGTGCGCGTTCACAGGAAATCTCGCCTCTCGCGAGATGACGCACCGATGCGTCCAGGAGGAATGAATCGACCGCCTCCAGGACGCATCCGTGCGTTAGGCGGTCCTGGGGAGGTTAAGCTAAACGTCGTTTCGGCGCATTACCGGATCCGAAGTTTAGCTTTTTCTGAATGGTTACCATGGCTGCCAGGACGCTAAAGTCCTGTTTGCCATGGTAAAGTGTAGTGGGGAGCGGGGGAGCAGTATACTTACCGGCTCCCGGGGCGCTTCAGAGTGACGTCAGGGCGCCCCACGCGCAAGGATGATGTGATCGCATGGACACGTCATCCATGCGCATGGGGCGCTCTGACGTCATTCTGGAGTGCCCCAGGAGCCGCACAGACGGTAAGTATACTGCTCCCCCCGCTCCCCACTACTACTATGGCAACCAGGACTTTAATAGCGTCCTGGCTGCCATAGTAACACTGAACGCATTTTGAAGACTGATCCGTCTTCAAATGCTTTCAGTTCACTTGCGTTTTTCCGGATCCGGCGTGTAATTCCGGCAAATGGAGTACACGACGGATCCGGACAACGCAAGTGTGAAAGAGCCCTTACTTAGTAAAGCTACCAATATTCAGCGCAACTACCTATGCCCGGATTGGACACGCGCTTCCGGGTTTTTACGCATTTAGGTGCCGTGATCTCTCTTGATTATGGCATCTAAAGCATTGAATTACCGTGATCGGCATTATTCCCGGTCACTGCTATATGAAACAGCAGAGATCTGCTGGCCATGACGCCCGCTGCATGTGCGAGCGGGCGTCATGTTTGCACATCACACAAGCGCTGTACATGTACGGCGCTGGTAGCCTAAGGGTTAAATCGCTGCCCCTTTCCTTTTGTAATAAAAAAATAAATACATAAATAAGAAAAAATATAAACATCATTGGTATCGCCGTGACCAAAAATGCTCGTACTATTAAAATATAAAAATATTTTTATATTACGGCGAATGGCGTAACGGAAAAAAGGGTCAAAATAGCCAATTTGCCATTTTTTCATTGCTTCATGTAATAAAATGTGATCAAAAAGTCGCACACACTGCAAAGTGGTATTAATAAAAACTACAGATTGTCCCGCAAAAAACAAGCCCAGTAGATATAACTATAAAAAAAAAGTTATCAGGGGCTGAATATGGTGATGGAATTTAAAAAAAAATATTTTTTCAAAGTTTACATTTATTTTTACACGATTTAGACATTAAATATGGGGTATCGTTGTAATCGTGACCCAGAGAATAAAGAGCACAGATTGTTTTTGCTGCAAACAAAACGCAGTGGAAATAAAACCCGTAAAACAGTGAAGGAATTGCATTTCTTTTTTCCAATTTCACCCCATTTGGATATTTTTTTTCACCACTTCCCACTTCATTGAACGCCATATTAAATGGTGGCATTAGAAAGTGCCGTACATCTTGTCCCGCAAAAAAATAAGCCCTCATACAGCTATGTAAACGGAAAAATAAAAAAGTTGTGGCTCAAGGAAGATAAGGAAAATGCAAAAATGACAAAACCTCTGGTATCTTAAGGGTTAAGTGTCTTAACCCCTTCCCTAAAGAAGTGTAAAAAAGAAAAAACGTTTTAAAAAAAAATATATATAAATTCAAATTCCCCCCCCCCTTTCCCCAAAGTGAAAATTAAAAATACATAAATAATTTTAAAAATGAACATCATGGGCATGACCACATGCTAAAATGCCTGTCTTATTAAAATATAAGATTATATATCTCATACGGCAAAACGGGGAAAAAAAGGTCAAAATGACCAATTTGCTGTTTTTTGGTCGCTTCACCTCCCTCAAAAAATAAATAAGAAGTTATCAGAAAGTCATACAAACCCCAGAATAGGATCAGTGAAAAAAATTTTTTTGCGGAACGGACATACGGAGACAGAATGCACACAGAGTTGTTTCCGTTTTTTTGTGGCCCCATTGAAGTGAATGGTTCTGCACATGGGCCGCAAAAAAAACGGAACTGACACAATGGAAAAATACGTCCATGCCTATGAGCTCTTAAAACTCAAGAAAAAGGCTAAGTGATAAATATTTACTAAATGTGATATTATATATATATATATATATATATATATATATATATATATATATATACAGTACAGACCAAAAGTTTGGACACACCTTCTCATTCAAAGAGTTTTCTTTATTTTCATGACTATGAAAATTGTAGATTCACACTGAAGGCATCAAAACTATGAATTAACACATGTGGAATTATATACATAACAAAAAAGTGTGAAACAACTGAAAATATGTCATATTCTAGGTTTTTCAAAGTAGCCACCTTTTGCTTTGATTACTGCTTTGCACACTCTTGGCATTCTCTTGATGAGCTTCAAGAGGTAGTCACCTGAAATGGTTTTCACTTCACAGGTGTGCCCTGTCAGGTTTAATAAGTGGGATTTCTTGCCTTATAAATGGGGTTGGGACCATCAGTTGGGTTGTGGAGAAGTCAGGTGGATACACAGCTGATAGTCCTACTGAATAGACTGTTAGAATTTGTATTATGGCAAGAAAAAAGCAGCTAAGTAAAGAAAAACGAGTGGCCATCATTACTTTAAGAAATGAAGGTCAGTCAGTCCGAAAAATTGGGAAAACTTTGAAAGTGTCCCCAAGTGCAGTCATAAAAAACATCAAGTGCTACAAAGAAACTGGCTCACATGCGGACCACCCCAGGAAAGGAAGACCAAGAGTCACCTCTGCTGCAGAGGATAAGTTCATCCGAGTCACCAGCCTCAGAAATCGCAGGTTAACAGCAGCTCAGATTAGAGACCAGGTCAATGCCACACAGAGTTCTAGCAGCAGACACATCTCTAGAACAACTGTTAAGAGGAGACTGTGTGAATCAGGCCTTCATGGTAGAATATCTGCTAGGAAACCACTGCTAAGGACAGGCAACAAGCAGAAGAGACTTGTTTGGGCTAAAAAACACAAGGAATGGACATTAGACCAGTGGAAATCTGTGCTTTGGTCTGATGAGTCCAAATTTGAGATCTTTGGTTCCAACCACCGTGTCTCTGTGCGACGCAGAAAAGGTGAACGGATGGACTCTACATGCCTGGTTCCCACCGTGAAGCATGGAGGGAGAGGTGTGATGGTGTGGGGGTGCTTTGCTGGTGACACTGTTGGGGATTTATTCAAAATTGAAGGCATACTGAACCAGCATGGCTACCACAGCATCTTGCAGCGGCATGCTATTCCATACGGTTTGCGTTTGGTTGGACCATCATTTATTTTTCAAGAGGACAATGACCCCAAACACACCTCCAGGCTGTGTAAGGGCTATTTGACCATGAAGGAGAGTGATGGGGTGCTGCGCCAGATGACCTGGCCTCCACAGTCACTGGACCGGAACCCAATCGAGATGGTTTGGGGTGAGCTGGACCGCAGAGTGAAGGCAAAAGGGCCAACAAGTGCTAAGCATCTCTGGGAACTCCTTCAAGACTGTTGGAAGACCATTTCAGATGACTACCTCTTGAAGCTCATCAAGAGAATGCCAAGAGTGTGCAAAGCAGTAATCAAAGCAAAAGGTGGCTACTTTGAAGAACCTAGAATATGACATATTTTCAGTTGTTTCACACTTTTTTGTTATGTATATAATTCCACATGTGTTATTTCCTAGTTTTGATGTCTTCAGTGGAAATCTACAATTTATAAAGAAAACTCTTTGAATGAGAAGGTTTGTCCAAACTTTTAGTCTGTACTGTGTGTGTGTGTATATATATTTATTAAAAGAGACAAATCGCATACAGAAAAAATGGTCTGCACAATGAGGGAGCTCCCGTTGTCATGTTACCCACGTAGCACATGGCTGAAGCCCCATGGTAATACAAGAGAGAGAGAAAGTGACTTACAAGACCCTACCTGGAGGATGATCTCAGTGGAGCTAAGTTCTTTGTCTTAAGCCTCATGCAGAGGTCCGTGGAACATGGTCCGTGAGATACCGAACTGGCATTGGAGAGCGCACGGCGTCATTGGTTGCTATGACGCCATGCGCTCCTGCAATGCTAGTCCGGTATCTCACGGACCGTGTTCCACGGACGTCTGCATGAGGCTTTAGTGTACAAAGGTTTATACCTATCAGCCTCTCCTCCTAAGGATTTCCAGCGTTGAGTAAGCATGTCCCATGAGTAAATCACTCCGGAATGTGGCTTGGTGGTCATCTGAAACAGAACAATGGCTTGGTATACGCGAACGAAGGTAATATAATAATTAAAGAGGAAAGAACCAATCAGTACTTAAAGGCTATTGGTGGCCATTTTATAAATTATTGCTTTGTATTCATTTTGAGCTTAGAATCAAAGATAAGGAGCCCGTCGAAGAGAGAGAAAGTATAGATCCTGCTAGTAGATAAACTCAAAGCTGTGCAGGGAAAAAGGGTCAATATTTTTAATTAAGACTAATTGAAAAAATAAAGATAGTAACCTAATTTATAAGGCTGAAAAAAGACATCTGTCCATCCAGTTAAGCCTCTTATCCTTACTCTAGATTAACTTGCAGGATAACAGGCTGAACTGGATAGACGGATGTCTTTTTTTCAGCCTTATAAACTATGTTATGTTACTATGTTTGTTTATTTTTTTCAATTGGTTTTCATTAAAAATGTTGAGCTATTTTCCCTGCACAGCTTTGAGTTTACTAGCAGGATCTGTATTTTCTCTCTCTTACGTCAGACATTGAGCTAACGGGCTCCTTATCTTTGATTTCTGACATTATAAACACTCGTTATATCTCAATCTTTGTCTTACTGATTAGATTGTGGCTTAAATAAATGTTTATGATCTTTTAGTAATTTAGAGATGAAAGTTATTAGATGATTGGCAGAAAGCGAAAGTAGGATGCACATGGCTAGAAAAACATTTAACCCTTTGTGACAGAGCGGCTTAATATTTTTAAGTAAATACTGAGAAAATGAGTAAAATGTACATAGCCCTTAATTATATAAAATACCCTTACAACACAGATACCAAATTTCTATGTTTTTTTAAATGTTTTAATACTTTAAGGCTACATGCACACGACCGTACAGTTTTTTGCTGTCTGCAAATCGCGGATCCGCAAAACATGGATGGCGTCCGTGTGTTCTTTCAGCAATTTGCGGAACGGCACGGACAGCCTTTAATATAACTGCCTACTCTTGTCCGCAAAGCGCGGACAAAAATAGGACATGTTATATTTTTTTCGGGGCCACGGAACGGAGCAACGGAGTGCTGTCCGCATCTTTTGCGGCCCCATTGAAGTGAATGGGTCTGCATCCGAGCTGTTTTGGCGGCTCGGATGCGGACAAAAACAACGGCCGTGTGCATGAGGCCTTAGAGAAATAAAAATGTTCGTGATGTTGCAATTTGATATTTTGACACCCATACCTTTTTTATATTTCCATCTATGGAGTTTTTTTTTTTTTTGTAGGATGAGCTGTAGTTTGGGGGGTATGTATGAGGTTTTTCATCACTTTTTATTCAGTTTTTTCTGGCAGGGAAGTGACCAAAAATCAGTTATTCAGCCATAATGATTTGTTGTTCAGTTACAGTGTTCACCATATGGGATAAATACTTTTATATTTTAATAGTTCAGGTAATTTTGGACTGTTTGTTAGTTTTTTTTTGTTTTTGTTTTTATTTCGAAATAGGGAGAGGAGGTGATTAGAATTTTTTACTTTTATTTTTTTTCTAAAACTTTCATTCTTTTGTTTATTTTTAGACCCCCTAGGGGACCTGAATGTTTGATCATTAGATCATTTATACCATAGATTACAGTCTTCCTATTGAGCCCTGCCCTTCACGTGGCTCCTGGCTGTCATAGAAACTGAATGGCCTTAGTACCCTCATCAATACTTAATGGCTCCCATGAATTGCTAGTTTTAACCTGCAGCAGCTGGCCAACGCTTCCCAAGCTAAATCCTCAGTCTTCTGGGGCTGCCCTGGTTGAACTCTGCTTCTTCTCCGATGTCCCATAGAGTTCAATGCAGCAACAGCACACAAGTGTAATACATTCACTCCAGGCTCTTTGGCAACTTATTGTTGTGATCAGTGGAGGCCCCAATGGTTGCCCTCACTACCCCTAACACATTGATTAGGTAATTATTCCCTATCCTGCTCCCAGTCTCTGCAGTGCGCCTTCAGAAGTAGTAGCAGCAGCAGCATGGAGGACATTATACAACAGTACTGAGCAGTGTAGATGTGAATCTAGCACTGGAGTGAGGCAGAAAACGTAGTATAGCCTGCAGTAGCATCTCTGTGTGTCTGTGCCTCTGTCTCTGTCCAGCAGCTCCTTCTTGCATGCCTGGACTTGTATAGGGCAATCTGTATCCTGGTCTCTCTATGAGCTTAAAGGCTGTCTGGTCACTCTCATGAATTTTTTATGTCAATTTATGGTGAATGATCAGTTCAGAAGATTGGAGGGAGGGTACAGGGGTAACAACATATGTTCCATTGCTTGTACTATTGATTAAGGGGCCATTCACACGTCCGCAAAATGGGTCCGGATCCGTTCCGCAACGGATCCGGACCCATTAATTTTCAACGGGGCCACAAAAAATGCGGACAGAACGCAGTATGCTGTCCGCATCCGCACTTCCGTTCTGCAAAAAAATAGAACATGTTCTATTCTTGTCCGCTGACATGGACAAGAAAAGGCATTTCTATTTAAAGTGCCGGGCAATTTGCAGACCGCAAAACACTTGTGGACGTGTGAATGACCTCTTTTGCAGAGTTAGTGCCGTTAGATTACGCTACATTACAACTATTCGCAGCTTTTGTCCCAGCAGAAATCCCCCAGGGCGGCTGCTTTAGCTTTGATGTAGCTTTCATGGACATCTTGGTTCACGTGCCAGCCAGCAGTGTACTGACGAGGACCTGTCGGTGCCAGTATATGACAGATCTGTCACTGTATGGATCCTATGAAGGGGGACACTGCTTTTCCATCAGCCCAGTCATTGATATACGTCACAGTCTAGAATCTGTATTAGGGATCATGTACACGAACGTGTGCCCGTATTGCGGCCCGCAGATCCACACGTCGTAGTTTTATTCCAGCCGCCTCTTGGTATGTTTGCAGTGCTGCGGCCAGAGTGGATTTCCGGAGGCACACTTGCACTAGCGGCAGCACGGATCCGGCAGAATGTTCACCCGCCAGAAACAGACCTGTACTCAAAGCCCATCCGTCTGTAGCAACTTGCAAATGTATGGAGTACATGTATAAACCCGCACGGACCTGTAGAAATTGGAGTCATCGATAAACAATTACTGAAGCCGATCCTCCACAAACTCCTCCACCGCACCCAGAAGCACGTCGTATATTGGCGGGTGACGACTCATGCAGCTTTATATCTGCTCCCCTATTCTCCCAAGATGGCTGGACCATTGTACAAAACAAGTACTTTTACCTTTTGTCTCACCCCTCTCTCCTCATAGATTGTTAGCTCTTGTGAGCAGGGTCTTCATGCCTCTTCTAATTACTGACTTCTCAAATTCACCTAACCACAATTTGCAGATCCTCATAATAAATAATTTGCAGCTTCACAAACTTGATTTCTGGTCATATAGACCCGGAGAGAACAGAAGGGTTAATAGAAAAGGTTAATCCTATGTGCAAAGCGCATGTGAGTAGGAAATTTCTATAATTTGTGGAACGGAAAAACGGATCCGCAAAAAACACGTGTGCAGATTTAATTTCTGATCATTTGGATTGCATTTTGTATCTGTTCATATTGTTTCTGTTAGAGCCATTGGGGGTCATTTATTCAGACCGGCGTTTTCGAAATCGGCAAAACCAACCCATTAAAAAGAATGGGCCAGTGTGCCATCTGCAAAAAATACAGTTGGGTGCATGAGACCTTAAAGGAGTCGTCCGCTTTTTACATTTGATGACCTATCCTCAGTATAGGTAACCAGTATCAGATCGGCGGGGGTGCTGAGAGTGGGACGAGTGTTGCCTTCTCTTCTCTGTTTTCCTGCTCACCGTCGCAACAGCAGCGCGAACAGTGTAATTACAATGATGCTGTCCCCTTCTGTTCATGTGAATAGGACGGAGCCCTCCCATAGAAGTGGATGGGGACGCCATACTTGTAATTACACCTGCTCACCACTACAGTTGCAATTGCGAGCAGGTAAACAATAAATAGAAGGCAGCGCTGGTACGAGCACTGCTTTCTCTTCAAACAGCTGTTTGGCAGGGGTGCCGGGTGTTGGACCTCCACCGATCTGATACTGGTGAACTATTCTGAGGATAGGCCATCAATATAAATAAAGCGGACAGCCCCTTTAAGCTGGACAAAAAAAGTAAAAACCTCTAAACTACAGGGATTACTTTTTCTTTAAAAAGCGAGCTCACTCCATTGTGCAGTGGTTGGAGCTGTGTAGTTCCGGTGCCAACGCTACACTGAATAGCAAAGGTTCAGGATGACTGACTCCTGCCGATCAGATAGTAATAACCTAACCTGAGAATAGGCAATTACTTGTAAAAATCTGAACAACCCCTTTCAAAGGGTTGTCCGGGATTTGAAGAACATGGCTGCTTTCTTCCAAAAACGGCACCACCCCTGTCCATGGGTTGTGTCTGGTATTGCAGTTTGGCTACATTGAAGTCAACGGGACAGATCTGCAATATCGCACACAACATGTGGACAGGGGTGATGCTGTTTTTGGAAGCAAGCTGCCATTTTTTCTAATCTTTGAAAACCCCTTTTGCGGTTCAGTCTCATTATCGTGTTGTTTGTTGTATCCTAATAACCAGTTCTCTTTTTGCAGAACATGGTATCCAGTTTTCGAGTGTCAGAACTCCAAGTGCTGCTCGGCTTTGCCGGCCGCAACAAGAGTGGACGCAAACACGACCTCCTCATGAGAGCCCTCCACTTACTGAAGAACGGATGCAGCCCTGCTGTTCAGATTAAAATCAAAGAACTGTACAGGAGAAGGTTTCCTCGGTCATTAGAGGCAGTTCCAGGCCTCTCATCCATCAGATCTAATGTCTTCAACTTGGATAGCAACTCGTCAGTAGATTCTGACCTCGCTGTGGCCGGGATCCACTCCTTACCTTCCACTTCTGTCGCCCCGCACTCCCCTGCATCCCCTCTGGGCACAGTACTCCTACAGGACACTAAACCTCACTTTGATCTACAGCAACTTTCCCCACCAATCCCACCTGTCCATCCAGACGTCCACCTCCGAAGTCTTCCTTTCTATGATGTGCTTGATATCCTCATCAAGCCAACAAGCCTGGGTAAGAGGGCAGGGATGCAGCGAGACCGTCAGCTGTTCATCGCAACTCGTAGATCAGTGTCACTAATATTTCACTAGACTTTTATTGTAACACATGATGGAAATAGGGACTGGATAATCTGCGTGTTCCAAAGTTTTTCTGTTTGAATTTATACTAAGCAAGTAAACATTTTACTCTTTTGTTTTGTTCCAGTTCAGAACAATATGCAACGCTTTCAAGAGAAATTCTTTATCTTTGCATTGACCCCTCAGCAAGTGCGTGAAATTTGCATCTCCAGGTAAATCGTTTTCCTCGTCTGTTCTCCTTGAAGCTAGTTGCTGAGCTGTGAAATACATTTAACCTCTTGACGACATGTGCCGTACATGTAGACAAGTACACAGATTGTGCCTGCTCTGCAGCTGAGTGAGCGCCATAGCTGCCGAGTGCCTGCTGTTTAATAGAGCAGACACCCGGGGCTAATGTCTGCGATGTGACCACAGCATCTGAGCTCTAAAGACCAAGAAGTGCAGTGCTTCCGGGACTGGAACCGCACCCCCTAGCAGCAATCAGCGAAGCCCACTTTCACATCTGCGTTTTTGCTGGATCCGTCATGGATCAACAAAACCGCTTGGATCTGTTTTTCTTTTGTGTCCGAGAAAACGGATCTGTCTCTATTGACTTACATTGTGAGTCATGACGGATTTTTCTTGCTCCGCATCCCAGGACGCACTCAAAAATGCTGCTTGCTACGCTTTTATGTGCGTCATCGGAACACAATGGAATGGAATACATTCTGGTGACTCCGTTCCCTTCAGTTCAATTTTGTCTCCATTGGCAATGAATGGGGACAAAACTGAAGCGTTTTCCCTCGTTATCGAGATCCTATGATGGATCTCAATAGCGGAAAGGGAAATCGCAGATGTGAAAGTAGGCAAAGCCGTTCATTCCGTGTGGCAGTCTCGGTCCGTCTGAAGGATCCGAGCTGCCACAGCTATGTTCCTACTAAGATCCTGTCGCTTCACCGCCACAACATTTTGTTTTTAGATAAAGTGATCAAAAAGTCACACACCCCAAAATGGTGTCAATGAAAAAGTACAGATTGCCCCACAAAAGGTGAGCCCTCACATGGCTGCATAGACGTAAAAATAATGCTATGGGGGCTGGATTATGGCGATACAAAGGAGAAATTAATTTTTACCAAACTTTTTATTTTAGTATTAAAACACAATACAAAACTACAAATGTGGTATCGCTTTATTCGTACTGACCCAGAAAATGAAGGGCAAAAGTATGTTTTACCACATAGGGAACATCGTAAATACAAAACTTGTAAAATTGTGAATCGCATTTTGCGAATGGAAAAATAAAACAAATTAAGGGACCAGGAAGGGAGTAAAAAAAACTAAAACACAAGAACAGAAAAGCACCATGTCCTCAAAGGGTTAAAGGAGTTATCCAACCTTTAAAAATTATATTTCATTAGTGCCGCCTATTTACGTTGCATACAGTGGGTCAGATTTACAAATAAAAAGGCACCTGACTTCTCACTCAAGTCGACTCAATTCTGTCACCCCTGCTGTGTGTAGATACTGTTAAAGGGTTATTCCCATCGCAGACAAATGTCTGATAGGTGCGGGTGCCACCTCTGAGACCCGCACTTATGCTTGGAACGGAGCCCGCAATGTCCCGGAGAGTGCACTGCACATGCGCGGCCGCCCTACATTCATTCCTATGAGAGCACTGAAAATAGCCGAGTGCTGGCTCGGCTATTTCTGTCAGCCCCATAGAAGTGAATGGAGTGGTGGCTGCGCTTGAGCGGTGTGCCTCTCATTTATTTGAATGAGACTTCCAAAAATAGCTGAGGGAATGAATAGAGGGTGGCCCTCCGGGACTTTGTGGGCTCCGTTCTAAGCATAGGTGCGGGTCCTAGAGGTGGGACCCTATCAGACATTGGGGGCATATCCTAGCGATATGCCCCCAATATCGGAGATGGGAATAACCCTTAAATATGTGTCAATAATTTTGTAACGTGACTGCGCTCCTGCTGTATTCTCCCTCATTTCATATTTTGATCACGTGTCCCCCCCCCCAACACTCTCACAGCACAGGCTGTCTGGTGAGCGTTGCAGTCTCTTCCTAGGCCAGTGACATCATGTCCATTGGTCACATGGCGAACGGCCCTGAGCTGCAGTACCAAGCACAGCCACTGTACAATGTACTGTGCTTGGTGAGCTGATCAGTGGGGGTGTCGGGAATTGGACTCGCACCAATCAGATATTGAGGACCTGTCCTGAGGATAGGTCATCAGTATCAAAGTCTCAGACATTCTCTTTAACTGTAGTCTATGGAAGAATTTTTTCTGGCTTAAAAACCTCAGGAGTATTCTTCCCATGCACAGTTTGCTGGGATCTACAGATACATCTCTATATATACCAGTACACTGTGTTATTTTTTTTTCTT
Organism: Bufo gargarizans; assembly: GCF_014858855.1. NCBI lineage: Eukaryota > Metazoa > Chordata > Amphibia > Anura > Bufonidae > Bufo > Bufo gargarizans. The sequence continues at coordinate 714,467,918 of NC_058080.1, read as the reverse complement.
TTTAAAGAAGAACATTTGTATGTAATGGACAGTGTTGCACCAAATTTCTCGTTGATGTCATTGGGGGACACAGCACCATGGGTATATGCCCAGCTACCACTAGGAGGCAACACTAGATATCAAAAAGATTGGCTCTGCCCAGGTGGGCTATACCCTCTCCACAAGCACTAGGCTAATCCTTTTTAGTGTAGTGTCCATAGGAGGCAGACATGACCTGCTCTGTTTTTTGCAGGTCTTGCTGCTTTTCATTTTTTATTTTATTCTTTTTTCCTCTCTTCTGCAGGTCTTGGCCTGCTGCTTGATGGGGCTCCATCGTGGATTACCACTTTAATTGCACCCCCTGCTGGCGCGTACTTGAAGTACCTACGCCAGTCCCCCATTACTGCATCTGCAGTGGCATGCCAGCAATCCCACATAAGTGTTGAGTTTGCCGAAGGGGTGACCCTGAGGCGCCTGAAGACACCGGATGGTAAGTATTCTCCCCTGCGTCCCTACGCATCTTCCCCCAGCCTGTCCTCGGGCCCTTGGTGCTCCTTTTTTCTCAGGAGCCCCCCTCACCCGTTTTTTTTCTTTCCGGAGGTCTCCAGGTCTCCCACGGTTCTGGTCCACCAACAGTGCACCTTTTCCGACCACCTCATTATTCGAGGCCCCGGCTTCTTTGTCGCCTAGGTCATGTCTTCTTAACCCTTTGGGGGGAGGTTTCCACTTTAACTTTTTTTCAAGAAGAAAGAGCCTCCATCTTGCCAGCAAACCTTGCATGTTTCTGCAGATGCTGCAGCACCTCTTCGGGGACATGGCACCTGGGGTCCGGTAGGACAGCCTCTGCCTGGCTTTTTTTTCCTTTTTTAAGGCTCCTTATCAGCCCCCATATTCTCCTCCAGAGAGGTGTCTCCTTCCTAGCCCCCGCTCCTGGTTGCCATGTATTTTACATGTGCTCGTTGCGATAAAAAAAAAAGTTGCCATGCGGTCAACCTTCCTTGTTTGTGCGCAGTACCTTTCTCCCAGGCCCTTCATGTCTCCCTGACCACCCCTTCTGTATCGGTCACTCCTGAATGGGCCTCTTCCCTGTCCCAAGCCAAAAGGAAACGGGTCTGACTCTCCCAATCCATGGTGGAGTCTCTGGACCGCTTGCCTGCCCAAATTGCGGCCGCCTCTGCCACTCCCAGGGACTCCTCCGCGGACGGGGCACGTTCACATTCAGACACCAGGTCCCGCAAATGACCTTGGGTTGTCGCAACTAAGTTCCGCTCCTCCTCGGCATCCTCGGGTCACCCCCAGGACAGGTCTGAGGCTGGTGACGTATTCTTTCCTGACGCATCTTACGCCTCCTCGGGGGACACCTCTGCACCAATTCTGACTCGGAACAGAGCATCAGGCATTCTTCCACCATACAGAATCTCTCTGGGTGATCAAAGACAAATGTTCATTGAGGAACCTCTCCTCTCCAGGGTTGGTATCCCCTTTAGTGGATTTTCAGATGGCACTCCCCTGGCTGCACAGGATTTTATCCACACAGGTAAGTCAGCTTGCCGCCTCTCCAGTACGTGGTGCTTTACCTGTCACTGTGTTTAGCACGCCAGCACACCTATGTGGTGTCCCAGGTACGTACGCCTTCCCCTTCACAGGGGGGGTACTCGTACCACTGCCAAATGCTGTATCCGGCAGACTTTCCTTGTTCCAAGGTATCTCCTTTTCAGCTGGAGTAATTTCTCTATTCCAGGGGCTATATTCAACATGCTCTCCTAGTCGGAGAGTGTTCCAGGCCATCGGATTACTTCTCTAGACGCTGTAGCTAATACACCATCCTGGGGCTAGCGTGCTCCACGCAACATATTACTGGGGGAGCCCTGGTTTACCATATTACTTCTTTATTAGGTGAAGTACCTGTATCATCTCCAGAGGCTGTAGCCATTACACCGGTTTGGTTCTAGTGTGCACCACAGGCGAAGTATACGTGCCATGTTCAGTCGTTGTAGTCATGGCACCTGTCTGACTCTAGTGTGCACCATGCAGCCACCTTGCTTCCTTCTTCAGTGGAGTACCTGTACCATCTCCAGATGCTGTAGCCGTTACATCTGTCTGGTTTTTAGTCTGCAATGTATTACTTCATGCAGTCATTCAACTTTTTTTATCAAGTGCAATACCTATGCCATTTCCAGATGCTGTAGCTATGTCTCCACACTCATTATCGTGTGCACCATGCGATCAGATTACTCCCATTCAGGCGGAGTATTTATAGTATCTCCAAGTGCTGTGCCCTATTGGTACAGTCTGTGGCCCATACATTACTGGGTGTATTTTCCTGGCTCTAATGTGTACTAGGCAATCATTGGGCCCCTCTTCATGCTGAGTGATGGTACCATCCCCATCCACTGTATTCATCACCCTTTTCTGGTTCTAGTATGCATCTGGCACCTCATTACTGTCGTGCTCGGCGGTGTACTTGTATCCGACAGGCCATCGTGGTTGGAGTATGTACCTGGCAACCATATGTTCTCCCCCCTTTTTGGGCGGAGTAGAGTTGCAATTCTTATATCCAGTATTTGGCTGGCCTCTTCAGATCTGACACCTGGTGCAGTACCTCTAAGTCTTCTCATTGCCCCTGTACTAGGCATGATTTTTACTTTATTGCTTGTCGCACACCAGACAACCACACTCCCCTCACGTGCGCAGGTTGTTGGCTGTCATGCTAGATTTTCAACCCTATGAAGTACTACTGTATTACACACAGTCGCCTTACCCCATTTCTGAGGGCCAGCACCAGATTATTCTGAGGATTCTATCTCCGTGCAGGTGCTTCTATGTTATATAATTAACCCCTTCCTGTCCCTCTGCCCACTTGATGTTGGGCATCCAAGTTTTATTTAGAAATAAATAAAAATGTGCATTCATACGGGCCCCCCTCAGCCTCTTAATCGCAAGACCACCCTGTCTGTGGGTACTAGGCTGGGCCTGTGTCCTATAGCGGGAAAAGAGGGACATCTCATTATTCCCAATCCACCCTCTGGTCGTGTGGTTGATAGTCTCCAGTGCACTCCAGTACAGGATCTTTGGATTCCCAATCCGTCCTCCAGGGACCGTTTGGTTGATAATTCTCCAGCACACTCCAGTATAGGATCTCTGGATTCCCAATCCGTCCTCTGGGGCCGTTTGGTTGATATTTATCCAGCGCACGCCAGTATAGGATCTCTGGATTCCCAATCCGTCCTCCGGGGCCGTTTGGTTGATAATTCTCCAGCGCACTCCAGTATAGGATCTCTGGATTCCCAATCCGTCCTCCGGGGCGGTTTGGTTTATAATTCGCCACCAGCGCCATCCGGTGCAGTACCTCTCAAAAATTCCCATTCCACCCTCTGGGGTCATCTGGTTGATAAAATTCCCCTATCCAATGTCATTAATATTGAAGTCTCAGAAAACTCCTTTTAACATCTAGAGCTACTTTCAGTATTCTGCTGGTTAATGTGGAAAAATGTTAGCAGCTCAACTCCACTGTCAGACCAGACTGAGACCTCTTGGCTGTGAATGTGTAACCTCGATCTAATGTACTACTGTCTGGAAACGGGAAACCAGCAGAATTCTGAATTTAATTTTGGTTATGAGTAGAGAAGGACACATACAACTGAAAAGCAGTGCAAGTAAATAAAGAGGACCTTACCAAGCTACCTAATATTTTATGTAGAATGTTGTACCATGTAGAAACCTTGTCGGAGCGCTTCCACCTGCGGCGTCAGGCCCTTTGGGTAAAGGTCCGGGGTTAATGCTACTCTGTGGCATGAAGCTCTTTAAGGCTACTTTCACACTAGCGTTCGATCGGATCCGTTCTGAACGGATCCGCTCATATTAATGCAGACGGTGGCTCCGTTCAGAACGGATCCGTCTGCATTATAACTTAGAAAAATTTTCTAAGTGTGAAAGTAGCCTGAGCGGATCCGTTCAGACTTTACATTGAAAGTCAATGGGGGACGGATCCGCTTGAAGATTGAGCCATATGGTGTCATCTTCAAGCGGATCCGTCCCCATTGACTTCCATTATAAGTCGGAACGGATCCGCTCGCCTCCGCACGGCCAGGCGGACACCCGAACGCTGCTTGCAGCGTTCAGGTGTCTGCTCACGGAGCGGAGGCTGAGCGCTGGCAGGCAGATGCATTCTCAGTGGATCCGCCTCCACTGAGAATGCATTAGGGCCAGACGGCTGCGTTCAGGGCCGCTTGTGAGCCCCTTTAAACGGAGCTCACGAGCGGACACCTGAACGCAGGTGTGAAAGTAGCCTAAGTTGACTTCATGGTTCGCTCTTTACAATGGATTCCTGCTCTGGCTCATAGATTGGAGTTCCAAAGGGAGACTCTCCATGACGTCCATATGTCTTTATGGGAAGGGGTTGTTCACAAGAGAAGAGAGAGCAGCTGCATATATACGTGGTGTGTACATATCTCTGTTCACCTGTAAAATCTGTGTCCATTCTGTCCACAGGGACTATATGCCAGGAGGACGGCGGGATTATTCAGTGCAAGTTCAATTGAGGTATGGCCTTCAGTTGCTTTCACCCAGTTGGTGGTTGGTCAGTGATTGTGAGGAGTGGAGGCTACACAGAGATAAGGTACAGTGTGATGGAAGGATATGCTCCTTTTCTGTGTTTTTTGACCAACTCCTGGTTTTGGATCAGAATCACTGCTGGAAATCACTGATCGAACACTGACTTTTTAAAAATCTGCCTTAGTAAGGCTACTTTCACACTTGCGTTCAGAGCGGATCCGTCTCAGACGGATCCGCTTATATAATGCAGACGGAGGCTCCGTTCAGTACGGATCCGTCTGCATTATATTGTTAAAATATTTCTAAGTGTGAAAATAGCCTCAGACGGATCCGTCCAGACTTTCAATGTAAAGTCAATGGGGGACGGATCCGTTTGAAGATTGAGCCATAGTGTGTCATCTTCAAACGGATCAGTCCCCATTGACATTGTAAGTCTGGATGGATCCGCACGCCTCCGCACGGCCAGGCGGACACCCGAATGCTGCAAGCAGCGTTCAAGTGTCCGCCTGCTGAGCGGAGGCTGAACGCTGCCAGACTGATGCATTCTGAGCGGATCCGCGTCCACTCAGAATGCATTAGGGCTGGACGGAAGCGTTCGGGTCCGCTTGTGAGCCCCTTCAAACGGAGCTCACAAGCGGACACCCGAACGCTAGTGTGAAATTAGCCTAAGAGTGCATTTTACTCTGAGTGTCTGTCTGATTTTTACGCTTTTGCTGTCCAGGTTGTGTTTAGCAGAGACAAGCTGTCCTCAGGAGGATAACTATCCCAGCAGCCTTTGCATTAAAGTCAACGGGAAGCTCTTTCCATTGCCTGTGAGTTATTACAATGAATTTTAGGAACTGCAAGTTGAGTGATGTTCTTTACATTTGCTTTCCAAAAAGTCAGCGAGAACAATCTATATATTTCATCAGTCAATGTGCGCAATAGGTTTATATTCATTGTGTAATAATAAATGTAGTTTTCTGTATCAGTTCCTCACAGGTCTCAAGAGCTCTGCTTGCTGTCCTTTTACAAAGAGCCTTCACTGTGTGATGAACACACAGATGCACGGTCGTTACGGTACAGCGATCAGAATTTCTAATGGTGCTGCCAATTCCAGGAGTAGATTTAAAAAGAGTAGAATTAGTATTTGCTTAAAGGAGTTGTCCGCGTTCAGAGCTCAGCCCGGACATGCCCATAATCTCACCCAGTCAGCCCCACTGATGTTAGCATCAGAGCATGAAAATGCAGGATCGCACAGGGCAAGGGCTCTTTTATTTACTATAACACACTGCCGGGCGGAGGCTTCCGCCCAGCAGTGTGGTCGGTGACGTCACCGACTCTGATGGGCCGGCTTTAGCACTGCCCTAGCTGTTTTCTGGGCTAGGGCAGCATTAAAGACCGCCCATCAGTGCCAGTGACATCACCAGGCTCAGGCAGCCCCATGGAGAGCCCGGTTTGTCACGGGAACTCCAGAAAAATGCCTTTGCCCTGCACGATTTAGCGCAGGGCAAAGGAGAGCATCGGAGCATGAACTTCTCCGATGCTCTAGTCAGGGGGGCTGCCGGGGTGAAAATGGGGATATGTCCGGGTTCAGCTCTGAACCCGGACAACCCCTCTAATGCTTTCTCTGCTTTTATGATTCACTCCTGATTTGGGCTTCAAAAACTATATATAAAAAAAAAAACAACCCTGCACATGTGGAAACACCAGATCAGATCTTTAGCCAGTGGAAGTAAGCAGGAAGGGTTTGTAGTTGAATGACTGCAAGCAGATATCTTGAACGCAGTGAGGAATGAATTCAGTAACTATATTGTAAAGATAACCCTTTATTTGATGAAACAGCCCCTTCAATGGTAGCGGAGCCGTCAGAAGTGATTGTTCTGTTGAGATTGGATTCGCCAGCAACACAATGTCTGTGAGAGGCTAAAATGCGTGACCCCTTTGTTAAACTACTTGGTGTGCAGTGGGTTAATATTGATCTTCAGAATAGGTCAGCAGTATTAGATCGGTAAGGATCCTACTACTGGCACCTCTGGTGATCAACTGTTTGAAGTGGTAGTGTCACTCATGCGAGTAAATGGGCCCAGCAGTTGTACCGCACCGCCACTACAAGGGATAGTACTCAAACAATGAAGAGCTCGCAGCGTTTGTACAAACGCCTTGGCCCCCATCAAGCGGTGATTGGTGGGACGACTGCGAATCAGACCCCCGCTGATCTGATATCCTCTCTTGAGGATAGGTCATCGATATTATGCCACTGCACAACCCCTTTGACTACTCATAGTGGACTTTTTTTCAGGGCCATCTGATTTTCTACTGTGACTAGCGCACTGTATGCGCTTGAAGCATTTTCGCCTTTGTTCTGTTCCAGGGCTGTGCCCCACCACCGAAAAATGGTGTTGAGCAGAAGCGACCAGGGCGCCCACTGAACATCACATCTCTTGTTCGCCTGTCATCCGCTGTCCCAAACCAAGTCTCTATCTCTTGGGCTTCAGAGATTGGGAAGGTGGGTGAGTTCCTAGCATTACATACTGATTAGGAGGTCATGATGTGTATAAACAGTGATTTCCATTTTAAACCCACATTTATATGCATTTTTTACTTTTATTTTTTTTTATTTAGAATTATTCCATGTCTGTGTACCTGGTGCGTCAGCTGACATCTGCAGTCTTATTACAGAAGCTAAAGATGAAAGGCATCAGAAATCCAGACCATTCTAGGGCTCTGAGTAAGTGTAAGAGCATCATATCTGGTCATGGATTTTCATTTATTTTCGGACCTCCTGATATTAAATGTACAACCTGCTCTCTTTTTCACACCTTTCTCATGTGGACGTTCCCCTGCCAGTAATACATGCTAAATGTGAGGTCTGTGTGTTCCCTGTCTTCCCCTTGCAAACCACCTTGTGTATGTGTATCTATAGCCATTGTGATCTTCCCTCCTTGGATTCTTTTCTCCTTCCACACTCTGATCTGCCATGTACAGTCTCTGCCCCCTCCCTGCTGCTATCTCTAACACAGAGAGAAGGTAGAGGGAGCCGTTGGAGACGGGAGCAGAGCACTGACAGATTTATGTAAGGTTTTACAGAAGCTAAGTGAAGGACTTACACTCTGCAGAAACAAAATGGTAGAAAATGTTTAATGAATATTATTTATGGTTCAATCTTTTTATTGGGCAGATTATATTTAGAAAGTTGCTTAATCTTTCATTTAAAATAAAATAAAAAAATTATCGGAGGTCTGACACCCTGCACTACTGCTGTTCAGTTGTCTTATATGTGCAGTACTGGTGCTGGAAACTGCAACCTCACTCCCATTAACTTTAGTGGGACCAGCAATGCAGTAACCATCTCAGTCCATTACACCAAGGATCGAGCTTTGTAGTTCTGGTGTCGACTTCAGTGGCTGGAACTACTCCGGAGCAGCCAAATGGCGGGGTGTCAGATCTGATATTGATGGCCTGTATGAGGACCGGTCATCAATGTCAAAATACTGGACAACCCCTTTAAGTACCAGTCCTGTGCTCTGGTGAAATCTCACGCCGTACAGCATTCGGCGCAGGCGCGGTGAGGAAGCTGGCAGCCTGCGAGCGTCTTTCCCTCACTGCGCCGAATACTGAACGGCGCAAGATTTCACCAGAGCACAGGGCTGGCAGACAGATGCGAGCGCTACCTGGTCCTTTCAATCAGGACTTGGAGGGAGGCGACAAAGGTGGGAGAACGGAGCCTCTAGGAGAAGGAACAACGCCCCCCCCTGCTCCTTGAGGCTAATTAGCATATCATAAAGGTTAGATTTCTGGCGTAACAGGGGCATAGATAAAAGTTGGAATAGGCTAGTTAGGTTTAGCTGACATTAGCTCATCGCTAATGTCAGCTAGTTTAATAGGGTTAAATATGGTGACAGGAACCCTTTAATTATGATGATTTTTGTTTTCTAACCTTATGATATTTGGGATTTTTTTTACTTCTCAGTAAAAGAGAAGCTGACGGCGGATCCAGACAGTGAGATTGCCACCACTAGCCTGCGTGTTTCATTGATGTGCCCTGTAAGTACCACTTTGCAGTAAAAATATCTATAATTTTCTTATTAATAAGCATTACAGGCAGATATTACATTATATACCCAGTGAACATACTGAAAGCAGGATGATGGCACAAAGTGTGGAAGAGACATAATGAAGGGCTCAGGGCTAGTAGATGTCTGTAAATCGATTCCATAAAAAGGTTGAATGTTTTTGTCTGGTGACATCATCTTTTGTGACATGTAATGAATTCCGCTTTACCCATGTGTAAAATAAGCCAGCTAGGCTGTTTCCATAATTCGGGAGTTATGGAAGCAGCTTAACTTGTTCTGCTACTCTGTTTTTTACATAGCTCCATTCACTGCAATAGGAATTACGGAGCACCGTCTCGCTCGGCAGTTTCCGTAAGCCTGGCCACCTGGGGCTGGCGCTTAGTCCCATCTCGCTGTGCAAACAGCAAGATGGGACAACCCCTTTCATGGATACAGTATATTGAGAGTGGTGTTTCTGAGCTAGAGATGTTGCTGTGCTGTAGACATCACCTTTATTTCTGCTTTATATTGATTAAGCATTTTGGAAATCTTGCGCTCTTTAGCTTGGGAAAATGAGACTAACGTTCCCTTGTCGGGCCGTCACCTGTAGTCATTTGCAATGCTTTGACGCTGCACTTTACCTGCAAATGAATGAAAAGAAGCCCACCTGGATCTGTCCTGTGTGTGACAAGAAGGCCAGCTACGAGAGTCTCATATTAGATGGGTACGTACATCAGGTGCCTATATCATAGACCAGAAGTGAAAGATTGTGTTGTAGTAGTTACAGTAGAAGCAGTACGTCTCACATTACAGACCACAATGCCTGAATATCTCTCCCTGTCGATTATACTGGGCAGGGAGTGCACCCTTCTTGTCCCCAGTTCATTTTTAGAGCTTTTTTTTTTTTTTTTCTAAAATTCCCCCCCCAAATTCTCTGTAATAAGGGGGACTGTCAAGAGTTCATACTGGTTGTGGTTTAGGCAGTGTGAAACTGGTTCCCTTTTAAAATGTAAGCATCTTCCAGAAAGACCTTTATGTCCCTGTCTGATCTCGATACTACTGTATATTCTTGACACAGACTCTTCATGGAGATTCTCAACCAGTGCTCAGATGTAGATGAGATTCAGTTCCAGGAGGACGGGTCCTGGTGCCCCATGAGACCAAAGAAAGAGCCAGTGACCGCACCAAGCTCTCAGTTCTCACACAATGAAGGTATGGTTAGAGCAATTTAGTACAAAGAGTTTTTGTTGTATTGTTGTGGAAAACATTCTTCCCTTGTCAAAGAAAAGAACAAACAAAAACTGTATGAAAAGAGTTAACAAACTGAACTACACCCAGTATAAAAACTCTGCCTACATCACTGCACACTGTGGGGGAAAAAGAAAACTAACTGCTAAAAAGTTTTTAGTGAGGGGAAAAAATGGTGCTGTCTCAGACTCTGGGTCCATTCACACGTCCGTTTGTGTTTTGCGGATCCGCAAAACACGGACACCTGCAATGTGCGATCCGCAATTTGCAGACCGCACATCACAGACACTATAATAGAAAATGCCTTTTCTGGTCCGCAATTGCGGACAAGAATAGGACATGTTCTATTTTTTTCAGGAACGGAATTGCGGATCCCGAAAATACAGATGCAGATCCCAGAAATGCGGATTCGGATCCCGGAAATGCGGATTCGCATCCACATACGTTCCAGCCCCATTGAAAGTGCATAGGTCCGCAAATTGCGGAACGAATGCGGACCCAAATTACGGACGTGTGAATGGACCCTTAAGGATAAGGAAATTTCAGGTAAGTAAATTTTACTCTTCCTCATCGTCCTTGGCAGCACCCATGGACTTAAAGGGGTTGTCCAAGTTATATTTATTGATGACCTATAGGTCATCATTATCTGATCGGCGGGGGTCTGACACCCAGCACCCCCGCCGATCATCTGTTTGAAGAGAGGGCGCGCACCGTGCCAGCGCTGCCTCCTCTTCATTGTTTACCTGCTCGCTGTCGCATCTGCAGTGGTGGGCAGGTGTAATTACACCCAAGCCGTCCCATTTATTTCAATGGGACGGCTAGTTCCTATACACTTCTTCATTTTACACGAGTCTGATTCATTCTTTTGACGACTAAGGCTAAATCCCATATTGGAGTTGGAGAACGAATATTAGGTTGTAGATGCCTTAATCCTCTAAAAAAATCTTCTGGCTAGTTGAGAATAAAAAAAGACCACTGCTGTAAAATGAACACTGAAGAGCATTGATCTTTAAACCTTTCTCATAACCTTATTGAAGTAAAAGCAAGATACGTATCCTGTTTTCTGCACCAGTCACTGAAAATTCCCCAAACTCTGAGATACTTTTAGTGGATGGTCTACAGGAGCATAGTTGAGTAGATATTACAGAATTGGGAAGACCAAGGCTAGCTTATCTTGACCTCTTAACCTTCAGGCTGAAGAAGGAGCGCAGGGTTGAGGTAGTGGAATTCTCTTCCAGACACCAATATTCTCCTTTCGAAAGTTATAAAAAGTCTGCAAACCATGCCCCACAGGCCACAATAGAATTATTTGAACCACGTCTGCTCGGACCAACCTAAACTTGTGAAGAACCTTCTGAATGACCGGTAGCGAGGGATATATGTACAGTAGACCACTATTCCAGCACTCGGAGAAGGCATCCAACGCCATTGGATGATCCGCTTTGAAGAAGGAATAGAAGTTCTTCAGCTTGGTGTTGTACTGGTTCGCCATGTACCAGGTGATTAGATGGAATATGTCCATGTTCACCTCTCATTCCCCTATAGTAAAGACTGTCTGTCTGTCTGCTCAGGAGGTTGGCTGAAGAGTTGTCTATACCCCTTATGTGGACTGCAGAAATGTCGGCAACGTACTTCTCAGCCCAATTCAGACTCTTGTTCCAGAAGCTTTCTCCTTGTACCTCCCTGTTTGTTGAGGTAGAAGACAGAGACCAAGTTGTCTGATTGGATCTGGATATGTGCTTTGTGGAAAAGCTCTTAAAAGTGAAGAAGATCCAGTCTGATGGCTCTTAGTTCCCTGATATTCGATGATAAATGTCCTTTCTCGCTCGTATCATTGGGGGACACAGAAGACCATGGGTATAGCTGTTGCCACTAGGAGGCGACACTAAGCAAAAAAGTGTTAGCTCCTCCTTTCAGCTATACCCCTCCTGCAGACACTGAGCTAATCAGTTTTAGTCTAGTGTCCATAGGAGGCAGACATGTTTTCCTGCTGGTCTGCCAAAGCTTTTTTCTTTTAGATTTTTCCTTTTTGATTTTTCAGGTCCGGCCTACAGGTGGGCTCTAACCACCTGTTTTTCCCACACTTGAGGGGGGGAGACCAGTGGGTCCTCAAGCCTGCTGCTCGTTCCCCACCTCTGGAAGACTAGGATTAACAGTGGATCTCCAATCCGCTGTTACCTGCCAGCAACAGTGTTACCTTGTCTCCTACTTCTAGAAGTCCCCCCTGTTACCGGTGTAGACGCCCTCCCCAAGGGGCAGCACACTGAGGAAGGTGACAATGCTGGAATCAGGATGGGCAGAAAACTTCTAGGTAAGTATATTGCCTACCTCCCCTGCTGCCCCTCCCTGTGCCTGAGCCCCCCCTTCTCCTCCTTTTACTTGGTTCTAGGGGTGAATCTTCCCTGCTGGGGTCCCCTTCTCCTGTGTTTTCTCGTGAACACGGGAAAATAGTTTTTTTCTTCAGAACCTTGGCCCTGTTCATTTAGCCCGTGATTCACCGGCCCTCTGTCCCATCTCCTGTCCCCAGCCCCCTCGCCTTCCTCCAGGCTCTGCGATGCATTTACAGCGGTCGCATGCCTCCGGGGCAGCTGCTGCAAGATCCCCTCGACACTACTGCTCCCTCCCTGCACTGCTCTCCCAGCCGAAGCGCTTCCGGTCAGCCCGCCTGTACGTGAGGCCCCGGGTCTGCGGCCTACTAGACCGCATTCTTCCAGAGTGTTTGGGGGGCGGGAACTGTGTTATCAGAGCGCAAAACTTTCGTGCCATTATCTTCGCTCCACCAGCGGCCCACTGAGCTCTGCCCCCAACCTACTGTTTAACCCCTTCCTTGCCTCAGAGCTCCTGTGGCTTGGGGAAAAGTGATTCGTTAAAACTCGGGAAAGGGTTAATAGGATTGGGGCTCAGTGTAATTTTAACAGCAATTAACCCTTGGAGCTCCGGTCCTATTTTGGGCCTAGTTCTCATCGCCCCATAGCACTACAGTGAGGCCAGTGGCGCAATGGATAGGCAGTGTGCTTGCACTACCGCTAGCCACATAGCATTGCCTGTAGCATTGCCCTCCCTTCATAAGCGGAGTAGTTAAACTACCAGTATACGGACATTTACCACTGGACCTTGTCCGTCCGGTAGCATTGCCTCCTTCCATATGCGGCATGGAAGTATTTGCACTACCACTGGATCCTTTTCAGACTGTCGCAATTACCCTCCTTACTTAGGCGGAGTAATGCACTTCCACCTGATACCATATGTTTTGTCACATAACCCCCTCCGCAGGCGGAGTAATTGCACTAATATTGGGTATCATCTGTCTTGTTGGTTTTCCCCCTTCTATAGGTGGTGCAGGGCACTACAACTGCTTACTGTAGTTCCTGTAGCATTACCCTCCTTCCATCGACGGAGTAGTTGCACAACCAGTGGATACTGTACATCATTTCGCCTACGTCTGGAAGGTTCCGCTCGATCACATTATCCATCTTTTTTTAGGTGGAGTGATTGTTTGCACATTGACTACTGCGACTACTCTCACTTCTCTCTTGTCTCATCCCGTTCCAGGGGTGGTCTATTTGCTGGACACGGTTCCTACAATTGCCTTATCTCCCGTCTTATGTGGTCCTTTGGCACTACCACTGGATATTGTGACTACTTTCACACTATCCCCTTCTTCAGGTAGTCATTGTACGAATTGGTGTCGGGCGCCTTCGTGGCGGCCTCTGTCTTCCCAGGGTGTTGACCCATGACATACCTTTCCTCGTGCCTTGAGTCCCTATGTGATGTATATACGCAGTATACGGCCCTCTGTGGTGTATATACGCAGTATACTTTCCTCTTCCATGTTAATTACTTTACACAGTTTAGTGTCCTCTGCAAAAATTTATATTTCTCGCCCATTTTCCTTGGGGGACACAGACCTTGGGTATAGCTCCGCTCCCTAGGAGGCGTGACACTAAGTAAAACTGTTAAGCCCCTCCTCCATCAGCTATACCCTCAGCCTGGAGATAGAGGCTACCAGTTTTAGCTTAGTGTCCAAGGAGGCAAGACACTCCCTGCTACTGCAGGGCTGTTTTCTCCTTGTTATTTTATTTTTCCTCTAATTTTGTTATTTTACTTTTTCCTAGGGATACCAGAGACACATGGACCTCTCTGCTCTCCCGGGGTTGAGCTGCGCCAGTGCCAACTTATCTGCACTGCTGCCTCCCCCACAGAAGCAATAGGAGGATCTGGGCAGCAATGGCTCCCTACATCCCGCCAGCTAGGGGGTCGCCCGCACGCCAAGCCCCTCTTCCAGCTTCCTGCCACTGCGGTGCCAGTGGGTGAAGGGGCGACCCTGCTGGAAGGAACTGAGGGTGAAGACGTCGGCCGGTGAGATGGCTATTCCAGCCCATACCCCGTCCCTATCTGCAGCATCTACCCCTCTGGGTAAGGGGGGCACCCGTGGTCGCTAGCCCTGAGAGCTGAGCGCTCAAGCAGACCCTCCCCGGCTCCCCTCAGGTATATCCTCAGCACCCCCACGCCGTTCCCCCCACGCTGCTTTCTTCAGGGCCCGGCATACTCTCTCCATTCTCGCCGCCGCCCGCTCCGTTCCGAGAGCGGGGGGGCGGGGCTTATGCCCGACATGGGCAGATCGGGCTCGGCGGAGCAAGGGACATGGTGGCAGAAAGGTCACCCACCTGGGCACATCGCCGCACTCTAGGGGCCTGTGGGCCCTTTATTTTCTGGCTTCTTCTTAGCCCTGAGAGCGTTTTCGGCAGCAGGGGGCGTGGCTTACGCGCGCGTCATTTTGGGGGCGGAGTTAAGTTCTCCTTCAGGAGACATTTCAAGCGCTGTAGGGGGCGGAGCTTGTTCCCCGCGCTTCTGCTGAGGTTTCCCGCGTTTCCTCACTCCTGACAGGAAGCTGGGACACGGTGGGAGACTCTAAACTCCTGTGTACATCGCTCGGCTTCTGTGGGCGCTATCTGCTGGCTCACTGCTGTTCGTTGCTCTCTGCTGCTGCTGATCTGGGCCATCTCTACTCCTGACGTTCTTCTGAGGCACTGGTAGGACAGTTAACCCTCTCCTAACCCTCCTGGTCATAGCTGCTATAACCCTTTGTGGTCTCTATATTAGAGTACAGCCACACTTCAGCATGTCAGATCCCACGGGTGCCCCCAAACCCTGGTACCATGCCTGTACCGCCTGTAAGGAACTTTTTCCGCGTGGGCAATCTGAGCCGCATTGCCTTGCATGTCAGGCCCCGGTGCAGGGCCCGCTTCCCGCTGCGCCCCCCGGTGCCTCTGAACCCCCTGACTGGGCTAGGTCTCTGTCTCAGGCGGTGGAAAGCCTTACACACGTAGTGGGCCGTCTCGTGGATAGACCGCCTCTCCCGCAGGCTGCCACAATCCCTGTCGCACCCGCTGGGACTACCGTTTCTGCCGCTCCCACTGGTTCCCTGCCTCTCAGCGAATCTTCCAGGGCCCGGCATACTCAAAAACGTTCAAGGATTGAGCGCACATCTTCTCCAGATGCTTCGCTCTCTCCGCCATGCGTGCGAGCTCAGTCAAGTCTATCCTCTCAAAGGGATACGCTTTGAGAGGATAGACTGGCGGATTCGGACGTGGACATGGACTCAGAGCTTCCGTCCAAATTGGCGTCCGCGGTGGGGCATCTTATCACTAGCATCCGTGATACCTTTCAGCTACACGATGACCCCCCCAGCTCTGAACAGGCCGGCGTGTCCTTTCTCCGCCCCAAACAGGCCTCCAAGGTTTTTCCCATACACGCTGATTTTTCTTCTGTGGTATCCAAGGCTTGGACTCGGCCTAACGTCCGCTTTATTACACCCAAAAAGCTGGACATTTGTTATCCCTTTCCAGCGGATTCTGTGACCACGTGGACATCCCTGCCTAAGGTTGATCCTCCCGTGGCTCGCCTGTCCAAAAGCACTACTATTCCTGTACAGGACGGATCTTCCCTCCAGTCTGTTGAGGACCGTTGTACGGAATCCCTCTCCAAGGCCATATTTACTGCCTCTGGTTCGGCCCTTAGACCGGTCTTTGCCTCCGCCTGGGTTGGTAAAGCGGTCTCTGAATGGGGTTTGCAACTGGAACAGGAGTTAGGGTCGGACGTCCCTGTTCAGGACCTCCGTTCCTTAGCCCAACTAATTGTTCAGGCCGGAAAATTCGTCTGTGAGGCCTCCCTTGATGCGGGTGCCCTCATTGCCCGTTCCTCTGCCCTGGCAGTTTCTGTCAGGAGGGAACTCTGGCTGAAGGTTTGGGCGGCGGACGCCGCTTCCAAACGCTCTTTGGCCGGCCTACCATTCACGGGTTCCCGCCTGTTCGGAACCCGTCTGGACGAACTTATATCAGAGGCCACGGGTGGGAAGAGTACTCACCTCCCCCAGTCCAGGCCAAAGGGCGCCCCCCGTGGTCACGCTGGTTCTTACCGTTTTTGGTCCTTTCGCAAGCCCACCGGGTCTAGACCTGCGGCCAGTTCCTCTTCCTCTGGCCCAGCCCAGGATAGACGCAAGAAGCCGTTTTTTCGGACGCAACCTACCTGGCGCAAGTCCCAGCCTGCACGGGCTCCCACAGGCCAGCAGCCCTCTGCCTGAAGGTGCGCCCCCACCCACCCGGGTGGGGGGCCGCCTTCTCCTATTCAGGAACGTATGGCGGCCCCACATCTCAGACGCATGGGCGCTCGAGATTGTATCTTGCGGATACAAAATCGAATTTGCGTCCATTCCGCCAGACCGTTTCTTCCGATCCCGTCCTCCGCGGGATCCCGTACGAGCGGCCGCCTTCTTCGCGGCCATTCACTCTCTGATGAACAAGGGTGTCGTCGCCCCCGTGCCTCCGACGGAAAGGTTCAGGGGGTTCTACTCGAACCTCTTTGTGGTTCCCAAGAAGGAAGGCTCAGTGCGACCGATCTTGGACCTAAAACGCCTGAACCGTTTTCTCCGACTGCAGAGATTCCGGATGGAGTCTCTCAGGTCCGCAGTGGCCTCCCTGGTAAGAGGGGATTTCATGGCCTCAATCGACATTCAGGATGCATACCTCCACGTTCCGGTTGCTCCATGTCATCACCGCTTCCTGCGCTTCGCGGTGGGGGACGATCACTTCCAATTCGTCGCCCTTCCCTTTGGTCTGGCGACGGCTCCTCGAGTGTTCACCAAGGTCCTGGCCCCTGTCTTGGCCCTTCTACTTTCAAGAAGTGTTTTTCTTCTCCCATACTTGGACGACATCCTGGTCAAGGCACCCTCCTTCTCTCAGGCATCCGTGTGGAACTCACTCTGGAGACCCTGACGCGGTTCGGTTGGATTGTCAACCACCCCAAGTCTTCCCTTACCCCCTCCAGACGGCTGATCTTCCTGGGGATGCTCCTGGATACAGAGTTGGCGGAGGTCCGCCTTCCGTCGGACAAGCGTCTGGCCCTTCGCGGGTCGGTTCGCAGTCTCCTCCGTCATCACCGCCCTTCCCTCAGATCCAGCATGCGGTTGTTGGGAAAGATGGTTGCCTGTTTCGAAGCGGTGCCGTTCACACAATTCCGATCCCGCACTTTTCAGAGGGCAATTCTGTCGGCCTGGGACAAATCACAGAGGAGTCTGGACAGGACCTTTCTTCTGCCTCCCCTGGCTCGGGCTTCCCTCGGCTGGTGGTTGCATATCCCTCTAAGGGGGAAGTCCTTCCTTCCACTGAATATATATGTATATATGGAGTTCAACATTATGCATAATAATAATATTATGTATATATATCTATCAGTTAATATCATGTGTCATGTTTTAATAATAATATTATTATGCATAATGTTGAACTCCATATATATAGACTGGTATCGTTACGATAAAAGGATAAACAATCATGGAATCCATATCCAGACTTTCTGTTTTTCCCGGTAATGATTAAACAACCCACAATGAGAGGAGGGACTTAGTCTTATAAAAACCCTCATTCAACATCTGAGACTTGACCACTGAGGAAGGAGTCACTGCCAACTCCGAAACACGTCTGGTATTAAGTCTCAAACAAAGAAAATTGACGCAGCTGATATATCTGCGCACCATTTTGGAATTCCTGGAAGCGCTTATTCACAGAGCCGATAATATCAAACACAAGCTTCAAAGCGTCCGGGACTAAAGATATCAACTAACGCCGAACTCCACATTGGGTCTGGATTTCCTTTGACCCTGGCGTCTTAATCAACGGTCCACAACAGACTCACCTGTTAATAGGAAGGAACCGGAACCCAGAATACCGCTGCTGACACACGTGGGACGCCACGCCAAGCACGGAGGATCGGTCCTTGCAGTACATCATAACAGTGAGTAGTGTGTTCACACACAGTACGGGCCAGCAGCAGTCTAATCATAATCGCTGTGAAGAAACAAACTATAAGACTGTTCATGTATTTACAATTATCGGCCACACAGGTGCGGTAAGAATCAATATAATATTGGCTACACAGTGCGGTTTAACAGCTGACTACGTTATACCTGCTGTGAAGACATTCTTTAGTCAGGACTGTCTGTTGAATCATTAACTACGGCCAGAAGCCTAGTTTCCAGTAGAGGCAGTGCGCATCTAATCTTGCGCATTTTAAACATTGTAATTCCCACATCAGTCGAACTGGTTACTATATAGTTCATCCATTGATACTTAGTTATTCATGTATTCTATGTATCACCTTTTATGCATATGTATCTTATGTGAAAATTGAGGATCCTCATTCTTTTAGTGTATTTTAGTGTTTATTATAGTGTGGCATTTAATAAATTAATAATTGTTACACATATATTGGCTGGTTGTCCATGTGATTTCCATGTGTAGGTGTGCCCCTCACATCCTGTTATTTATATTTATCATTTTGTAAATGTCATTTTATTTTTTTAGGACTTTAGAAGGCTTACAATTTTAGAAGCAATTCTTAAAATTTTTAAGAATATTTCCAAAACCCACTTTTTAAGGACCAGTTCAGGTCTGAAGTCACTTTGTGGGGCTTCCATAATGGAAACCACCCATAAATGACCCCATTGTAGAAACTACACCCCTCAAGTTACTCAAAACTGATTTTACTAACTTTGTTAACCCTTTAGGTGCTCCACAAGAATTAAAGGAAAATGGAGATAACAACATTTCTAAATTTCACTTTTTGGGCAGATTTTCCATTTTAATCCATTTTTTTTCTTTAACACTTCAAGGGTTAACAGCCAAACAAAACTCAATTATTATTACCTTGATTCTGCGGTTTACAGAAACACGCCACATGTGGTAGTAAACTGATGTAAGGGCACACGGCAGGGCGCAGAAGGAAAGGAACGCCATATGGTTTTTTGGAAGGCAGATTTTGCTGGACTGGTTTTTAGGCCCCTTGCAGACGAGCGTTCCTCCCGCAGCGAGTCCGCATCGCAGCACCTGGCCTGACCTCCCATTGTTGCTGGGAGTCGCATAGCATTATATTGATTTATGATGCTATGTAACCCTTAGGCACCTTTCACACGAGCGAGTTTTCCGCGCGGGTGCAATGCGTGACGTGAACGCATTGCACCCGCACTGAATCCGGACCCATTCATTTCTATGGGGCTGTTCATATGAGCGGTGATTTTCAGGCATCACTTGTGCGTTGCGTGAAAATCGCAGCAAGCTCTATTTTGTGCGTTTTTCACGCAACGCAGGCCCCATAGAAGTGAATGGGGCTGTGTGAAAATCGCAAGCAAGTGCGAATGCGGTGCGATTTTAACGCACGGTTGCTACGAGACTATCGGGATGGGGACCCGATCATTATTATTTCCCTTATAACATGGTTATAAGGGAAAATAATAGCATTCTGAATACAGAATGCTAAGTAAAATAGGGCTGGAGGGGTTAAAAAATAAATAAATGTAACTCTCCTTAATCCACTTGTTCACGCAGCCGGCATCTCTTCTGTCTTCATATGTGAGGAATAGGACCTTTTGATGACGTCACTATGCTCATCACATGATACTTTTTTTTGGCGCAACGCATCCGGACCTTATCTGGACACGCTCGTGTGAAAGAGGCCTTACAGTTCTGGAATGTATTGGATAACACTGGCAGAATGCTGCCAGTGTTATCCAATACATTCCAGAACTGTAAGGGTTACATAGCATCATAACTCAATATAATGCTATGTGACTCCCGGCAGCGATGGGAGGTCAGGCTGGGTGCTGCGATGTGGACTCGCTGCGGGAGGAACGCTCGTCTGCAAGGGGCCTTAGATGCCATGTTCCATTTTAAGCCCCCCTGATGCACCCTTACAGTAGAAACTCCCAAAAAGTGACCCCATTTTGGAAACTAGGGGATAAGATGCCAGTTTTCTTGGTACTATTTTGGAGTACATATGAGTTTTAATTGCTATATATTACGTTTTTTGTGAGGCAAGGTAACCTAAAAATGGCTGTTTTTGTGTCTCCATTTTCTGAATGCCTTATTTTTTTTAAAATTTTCTGCCAATCGTCTTGTGCGGGGGCTCGTTTTTTTGCAGGAAGAGTTGACGTTTTTATTGGTCCCATTTTTGGGTACATATAATTTTTTGGATCTTTCATTATTACACTTTATGGGGCAAGGTGACCAAAAAATTGGTAATTTTTATTTATTTATTTTTCCAGCATTCACCTGAGGGGTTAGGTCATGTGACATTTTTATAGAGCAGGTTGTTACGGATGTGGCGATACCTAATATGTATATTTTTTGTATTTTAAGTTTTACACAATAATAGCATTTAAAAAAATAAAAAAAATTATGTTTTAGTGTCTCCATAGTCTGAGAGCCATAGCTTTTTTCTTTTTTGACCTATTGTCTTAGGTAGGTCTTTTTTGTGGGATGAGGTGACTGTTTGGTATTATTTTAGGGGGCATACGCCTTTTTGATCGCTTGGTGTTGCATTTTTTTGTGATGTAAGGTGACAAAAATTGCTTTTTTTTTATTAATTTTTAATTTTTTACAATGTTCACCTGAGGGGGGGTTAGGTCATGTGATATTTTTATAGAGCTAGTTGTTACGGACGCGGCGATACCTAATATGTATACTTTTTTTAACACAATAATAGCATATTTGAAACAAAAAGAAATTATGTTTTAGTGTCATGTTCTGAGAGCTATATTTTTTTTATTTTTTGAGCGATTTTCTTATTTAGGGGCTCATTTTTTGCCGGATGAGGTGATGGTTTTATTGGTATTATTTGATATTCTGGGGGGGCATACGTCTTTTTGATCGCTGGGTGTTGCACTTTTTGTGATGTAAGGTGACAAAATGTGCTTTTTTTTTACTTTTATTTTATTTTTATTTTTTATCGTGTTTATCGGACGGGGTGGATCATGTGATATATTTATAGAGCCGGACGTTACGGACGCGGCGATACCTAATATGTGTTTTTTTTTCTTCTTTTTTTAATTATAAAATCAGGGGAAAATGGGATTTTTTTTTACTTGAAACTATGTTTTATTAAAAACACATTTTGTTTAATCATTTTTTTTAACTTTATTTCTGACTAACTTTTGGGGATCTGATCCCTTTGCAATGCATTACAATACATCTGACTAATACACTAACAGGTTGCCTAGGAGACCGAGCCTAAGGCTGGATCTCCTGGGCACGCGTAGAAGGCAGGTCCCGATGCCGTGCAAGGCATTGGGCAGCCTCTGCACTGCATTGGCCTGCCTTCTCATCCATCGGGTCCCCGCCACAGCAGCGCGGGGACCCAATGGGCTCCCTCACCCGCTGACCGCTGCATAGAAGGGGTTAATGTGCCGGCATCAGTGTTTTCACCGATGCCGGCGCATACAGCAGGGGTCCGGCTAACGGGAACAGCCGGTCCCCTGTAGCTGATCGGGCATACGGCGCTGGGCGGCAAGTCACGTCCTGCTGCGCCGTACTATTACGGCGCTGGGTGGGAAGGGGGTTAAACTCTGACAGGAGATCGTCACCCCATAACAGAAAACTTATCAATCACAGTTCACGCACTGTTATCATGTGACCCTCATCTGTTGTCTTCTCACGTCTCACAGGATCTGGAGTAATCAGCAAGATATACTCTGCTAAAGAGCCCACTGAGATAAGCCCAAAGAAGAAGGCAGAAGTCATTGACCTGACCATCGACAGCTCCTCTGAAGACGAGGATGAGCCAGCTCGTAAAAGGAAATGTCTGTATATGCCAGACTCACAGGGGTCCCCAATCAAAGGGTACGGAGATTATTGACTAATCATACATTCCCAACACTGAGTAGTGTCCGGAGTCCTCTACATTATTTTGTATATCCACTTTTTTTTTCAGTTCATTTCAGTGAGTATACTCTAGTCTGTTGATGAAGAAGCTTCGCAAATCACACCTAACGCTGCATCAGGGTTTTATGCATTTGGAATTGACTTATTTTTTCCTTCTTCTTTTTTTTATTTTTATAGTGTGTTATCTTACCAACCGTCAACAATCCGACTTGGGAAGATGGGAAGCATGGAGCCAGACTCCTTACATCAATCCTTGCTGGAATATCAAGACCACTTCCACCATCCAGCCATCACTGGTCTCGCTGCAGATTTACCAGGTAGATTTTATGTACTCTGCTACTAAAGAAAACCCTTGGACATACAGTAATAAAGGGGTTATCTAGGAATTGATATTGATGACCTATCCTCAGGATAGGTCATCAATACCGGATCAGCTGGCGGTCCTACTCCCGTGACCTCTACTGATCAGCTGTTAGAAGAGGCTGTGGTACTGTGTGAATGCTTAGGCCTCTTCCTAGGACAGTGATGTCACTGTACATCGGTCACATGGCCCATTTGCAACTCTGTCCGATTCAAGTCAAAGGGGCTGAGCTGCCATACCAAGCACAGCCACTATCCAGTGTACAGTACTGTGCTTGGTAAGCTTCCTGGAGACTGCAGTGCACACCAGAGCTATGTTGAGCAGTGCGGCTTCCTAAAACAGCTGGATATTGATGACCTATTCTGACGATAGGTGATCATTATCAATTCCCAGGAAACCCCCTTAAGACAGAGGGATATCATAGAGAACTGTTTTACCTATAGCCTGTGTGTGCAGGCTCAGTTGACAGAATACATGAAGGCAGTCTGCATTCTGCTGATGGGCTTGTAAGGCAGTGCAGAGAATCATTAATTTCTGTTACTACTCCGTGCTCTATCATAATCACTCCTGTTACTAAAGTCAATTATCCTGAAAACAAAATGGCAACTTAACTGACCATCATGTTGGAAATATAATTTAGCAATATGTATTCACTTTCACAATGTGTATTTCTAGTAATGTTGAAGATGACGTTACTACGGTGTAAATTTTCATATTCTGTTCATACCATATTTCCCATGTTGCTTCTCATGACTGTTGGAGTGTCCTGCATTAGTGAAACCCATATCCTACAGTTCCGTAAAGATGGTTTTTGTTTTCTTAGGTTTTGATTTCCTGTCTTTGGTACCAGTGGATTCTCAGGTAAATGAAGCACTTTGTTCCACAGCTGCCATCAGTATGGTTAAGCTACATTCACACGACACACTTTCCATTTTTCACGGTCATTTTTGTGGCCATTTTCTGGCCATGTGTCCATTTTAATGGCCATTTTGCATGCATTTTTAACCGCCATTAAAACACAGGTTTATTCAATTGGCTTTTCTTTTTTTTTTTCCAACCCCTGCATTGCCCCCTGTACCTCAAATCCCTCCCCCTATAGTACCACTAGTATTGTTAATACCCCATTAGTTTTCCCCCCAATATTATTAATGCCCCCATTAGTGGATTCCAGTACTCTCCCACTGGCCCCATTTTGCTTGTGTAAAAAAATATAAATAAACAATACCTCATCCACACGCAGGGATTCTCTCTCCCCACTGGATGCGGCAGAAAACCACACTGGGAACATCAGGTCCTGCTGCATCCCGTGAAGAGCGAATGTCCCTGCACAAGCAAGTCGATAAGATATTATTATTTTAATATTTTTAAAATGAGGTTTTATTGATTTTTTAACCCAGAAGACAAAGTGTACCTGTTTTTTAACGGCCATTAGATGGATGCACTCCTGTCTAAGCGGTCGTTAAAAACTGTCCCATCGACTTCAATGGGGTCCATCTGGCTGTGAAAACTGTCAAAAGTAGGACATGTCATATTTTTTGATGGCTGCTATTGGCTGGCCATTAAAAAACCATTATAATTCCATGAATGTGAATAGCCCCGCTGGCCATCTCACAGCCATTTCTCTCTGTTGTGTGAATGTAGCCTTAGTAATGTGGAGTCTGATTGACTCTGCATGGTGTGGCAGACCCCTTTAAAGTAGACATAGGCCTCCTGGGGGGCAACAGTGAAACTTCAGGAGAGGACATGTTAAATGGGTATTCAGGGAAGTGCTCGCCTAGGTGTAGAGACACCACATACCTTTTTATGCAGCGCGTTACAGTTTGGGGATTTTAAAGGCTATGGACACCTTTGTGCTGATAATTTTTTATTATTTATTTGCTCCCTAAATGCAAAGTTAAGAAACTTTCCAGATGGTCTTAAATACAAATTCCTGCTTCTACAGATTGTGTGGAAGTCCTTCATCTAGCTGCTGATGCTGCAGAATATGACATAAATCTGTCAGAGCTTTGCCTCTCTCTGCTCTTCCCCCTTTTCCCCTCAGTGTTAAGGAGGATTTACACGGGCAGATTATACGGGAACGACCACTCCTGTAATCACTCGTTCCTGACAATCTGCCGATCTAAATGTGCCACCGATCATCCGATGAACGAGTGAAACGCTCGTTTATCTGGTGATCCTGTCATTCGTGCAGGCACCACGGATCATCCTTTTTGGGCAGCAGATCATGTGGTCTAAACAGCAATCTGCTGCCCAGAAACAGTGATTCTGTATGGGGACCAGGGATCGTTATAGCCATTCCTTGTCCTCATACTGTGAAGGAGATCGCTGCATGTAAATACGGCAGTCTCCTTCACTGAAAGGAACGCTTCCTTTCCGACAATCAGCTGTAACATTGGGACGTGTACCCGCCTTGAGAGATAGCAGCCCTGGGAGTGGGGGGTCAGTACAAGGGAGGAGATCCCTTGTGAGCTGTAGACAGAGGAATCCTGCCAGGAATGAAGCTGTCTTGGTATGAGGACAACAGCATCTTGCATACACAGACCCAGCATGAGGAGCAGTTTGTAAACTGAGTATCAGGGGATCTGAAAAGCAATGAAGGAATAAAGATGGCAGAGTAAATTATCTTTCAACTAAAGCTAAGACAAGTTTAAATATTTTTTTCCATGTCAAAGGTGTCCATCACTCTTAAAGGGTTTTTCCAGTTTTTACCACTTTTTGAAATTTGAAGCGCATTCTTCTGTACCTGCTGAAAGAACCAGACTTTCCTGCCGCCTTCTGCTCTATTCTGCGGTATTCTGTTCCCTGTCCTGTAAACCATCGGATGGGGTCAAGTGCACTGCTGCAGCCAATGACTGGCCTCAGTGGTGATTTGCCCCCAAGCAGCATATAACTGCTGGGTCATGTGCTGCTTGGAGACATGTCACCGCTGAGGCCAGTCATTGGCTGCTGCAGAGCCCGTTACTTTTTCCTCTGGAAGTTTACATGACATGGACCAGAAAATCGCAGTACAGTGGAGAGCAGGTGAGTGTGTTTGTTTTTTTTTTTTTTTTTTTTTTTTTCCTTCCAACGGGTACAGCAGGCTGGGCTTTAGATGTAAAAAGGTGGCCAAAGCTGGAAAACCCTTCTGCACATGGACGTCCTGAGCGTCTTCTCCTGCAGTTCCATATAAGCTGTGTGAAAGGAGCCTAAGATGCTACTGTTTTCCTGCTGCTTCCCATTAACCATATTGCTCTACAGTCTGCTGTTTGAATTGCTTGAGTGTAATATTTTCACCATGACTCATTTTTGTGCTTATGAGTACCATTTATTTTAAGCAGTACTATCCCCCTATGTTTTTGGATAGTCTCAACTCGGCTCTCCAAGCCAAGCACACTCTTGGCAAGCTGAAAACCTCGAGCAGCCACCGTGAAAGCCGCGCCGACAGCGACCTTGGAGAGAGGAACGTCCCCGGGAAACCTTTGTGAGGACCCCGGCGTATCCAGCTCCAGAAACACGTCTAATTTTTATTGATTTGTTTACAGAAAGACTTTAAGACGCTCAAGGTCCTTGAAGAATTTTCATTTGGTGTTTGGAGCAAGCTTTGGACCTGAGCGATCATTCTGCTGCAGTTTTGTTTGTTGATCTGCGAGTTGCACATGTTCAGTTGATGTACATAGGAGGTACTAAGTGAAATCATTGTAAATACATATTTTTTTAAATAAACCATAAAATCCCTGAAATTTGTGGTGCCTGAATTCTTCAGATTTCAAGTTGATGTGGTCAATAAGCGCCACCAACAACCAGTGTAAACATGGAACCGAAACAATCATCTTCGTGTCCATCAGTTAGATAATGGATCAGAATTGTGTCCATCTTCATGAGCAAAGTTCACGCCGATCATTCCATCCTACAATTTGCAATGTGCCATCTGGGAAAGTGCTGAATATCTAGCCACTGGGAGATGGAAGAGATCATTGGCGGGCTCATCGTTGAGCGCTCCCAGCCTACAGATCACACGGACACTGAGCAATCACTGCTGACTAGGGATGAGCGAATCAACTTTGGACGAAACATCCAAAGTCAATTTGCAAAAACTTTGTTCCACTACTGTACCGAGCAGGAGGCTCCGTACAGTATTAGAGTGTATTGGCTCAGATGAGCCAAAGTTGCTTTGCAAAGTCTTGCGATACTTCTGGTAATAACTTTATAAATTAATTTGTACTGTAAAAAAATATTTCCCGAACTCTGGTTCGGTTCCAAGTGGTAGCTTGGAACCGAACCAGAGTTCGGGAAATGTTTTTTTACAGTATAAATAAATTTCAGAAGTTATTATGCAAAGTTTTGCGATGTTATTTAAGTAGTATGGGCTTGTCAATGGACGATTCACAAAGTGTAGGGCAGTTCTGTATTGTCTAGACACACCTGCCCACACTGTAACACCACCACCTAAAGCTGGTTTGGTGACGGTGGCTGATGCATAGCACTTTCCTTGACGTCTCCAACATCGTTGGCGGCCATAATTTCTACTCAGCATGAAGCGACCTCATCAGTGAAAAGCAGTGAGGCCCACTGATCCCTCGTCCAGCGTAGAAGCTCTCTGGCTTATGCAAGACTATGACGCCTGTGGTCAGGTACCCGTGCAGGTCGTCTAGCACTCGGACCAGGCTGATGTAAACGGTTTCGAATGGGCTGACGTGACACTTGGATGCTTCTCATCTCCCTTAAACGTGTCTGGAGTCGTGTGGCATTCATTATCCGGTTCTGCAGGGCATTGTTCACAATGAAGAGGTCATGATTGTGGGATGTCGCAAAGCAACGTCCAATTCTATGCCTTTCTATGATTCTTCCAGTCTCTCTGTATCTCTGTTACAACCCGCTGATAAGACTCTGTGACACTGTAAGCTCAGTGGCCACTTCCTCTGAGAACGGCGAGATACTGTTGATCAATTGTTAGGTGTCGTCTTGGTCTCATGATGTCAAAATGTGAACAGCATGATGAGGAGGACTGTTTAAATTCCAATTCTTATTGAACCAGGAAATTTTTGGGACTATTCATGGAGCAAACACCTGTTTGAATTTTGCCGTTAAGCTCCTTGTTAGAGAAATACAAGTTGTGCAAAAAGTACTGAAACATTGAACAGTTGGACATGTGCATTCAAAAGTTTAGAGAAGGTCACATTAAAGGTTGGCCACTCTCCAAGTATTTGCTACTACTGTGTGGGAGGCAGGGAAAAAGTTAATTTCCTAATATATGTCATTAAGCAGATCTGCCTGTTTTTTCTATTATCTGAAGCCACCCCCTCTGAGCCCCGCTCTGCCCTGCAGCCGAATCCGTCCATAGCTGCACGCCACATGGAGGAGCTTCACAAGAAGCTCGTCCATGCCAGATGATCGTGCAGTCTATCTGCGCCTGCGCACTTCTCCCTAACCTGTAAGAGCAGAGCATGTACAGTCTGCTCCCATCACTGGTGCCCTCCGAGTGTGAAAGAAATCAGCAGCTAGTGGAGAAGGATGTGCTTCCCTGAAGTTCCCTGCCATAACACCCTCCTGAGCCCCTGCATACAGTAGGCATTTGAAAGATTTTTTCCAATCCCTGTCCCGCCCGAAAATGGGCGGGGCTAACGAAGTCGGTGGAGCCTAGATTTTACCATCGAAAAACGGGCAGCACTCCACGAAATGAAAAAAATTTATGTATTCACCCATAAGGCAATGCGACGTTTCGGCTCAGTGCTAGATCGTTCCTGAGGAAGGCTCTAGCACTGAGCTGAAACGTTGCATTGCCTTATGGGTGAATACATTTCTTTTTTCATTTTATTTTCTGGAGTGCTGCCCGTTTTTTGATTCTCTATACACAGGGTCTGCTTATCCCCAATTGGCCTGCTGCACCCACCTGCCTTTTACCTTGATGGTGCTGCCACCCCCTATACATACACATATATATATATATATATATATATATTATATTATATTCAGTACAGACCAAAAGTTTGGACACACCTTCTCATTCAAAGAGTTTTCTATTTTCATGACTGAAAATTATAGATTCACACTGAAGGCATCAAAACTATGAATTAAGAGTCAAGCAGCCGAGCCGGATGCAGCGCATGTGAAGAGCTCTGCTGCTGACCGTGCCTTCTGAGCCTATCAAAGCTGCTATTTCTTGCAAAAAAATGGGCAGAACGGGCAAGGACAAGCCTAAGGACACCCCGAATAGGCTCAAAGCCTCTGCTAGCCAGAGCGATCTGGACAAATTTGTGAGAAGAGCCGAGCCCAGGGGTGAGTCCAAGATGGCGCCTGTGCGCCGTTCAAGTCCGGAGGAAGATAAAGACCTCGATTCAGAGAGAGAAGGCGATAGCGACCAGGAGGAAATTATGCAGTCGGAAGACTTACCTCTCTCTCGGGACTTCATGAGAGACCTCCTGCAAGATGCCCTAGAACCGTTACGCCGGGACTTGTCTGAAATAAAAAAGGACATGCGCCAGATGAATTCCAAAATGGAGGCGATGGAGGCGACGCAGCAAGTCCTCATCTCTTTCAACGAGCAAGTCTCACACAGCCTTGATGAAACGCAGGCGCATGTGAACTACTTGTACTCCCTGATAGAAGATCAGGATAACGGGGAGACGGAACAACATCCGTTTAAAAGGGGTCCCTGAATCGGTGTCGCAAGAAATCCTGAAGCAGGAGGTAGTCCAACTATTTGGCCGCCTGGTGACAGACCGACAACCAGAAGATTTCGAAATGGATAGAATCCATAGAGCCCTACGCCCGGTTCCAAGACCACAAGACCCACCGAGGGATGTTATTTGCCGGCTTACCAAGTTTGCCATTAAAGAGGACATCTTGTCTGCAGCGCGCAATAACAGAAATGTGGAAATAGAGGGATCCACAGTGTCATTATTTCATGATTTGTCGCCGATGACCCTCAGGAAAAGAAGGCACCTAAAACCTTTTTTGGACATTCTTATTCAGAAGAAATTGTCTTATCGATGGCTCCATCCGTTTGGCCTATTAATTAATACGCCGCTCCGTAAACAAGTTATAAGAAGTCATGCCGACCTGGTCAGGGTATGCGAAGTTTTGGACATACAAGGTGTGGACATTCCTGATTGGTGCCCGGCGCAGATTGTGTCCAACTTACCTGAATTGCCGGTACAGGATTCCTGGCAAGCTGTCGTGCCGAAGAAGCAGCGTCCTCAGAGGTCCAGGAAACTTCCCACCTGAAGGAGAGCATAACAGTCATGGACTTTCCATTATCTTTGAATGAGTAATGTGCTGTTTTTATCTCCTTCTTCTCCCATTAGTACTGTTCAGTACTTACAAGGTGGCCCCCTGCTCTAAGTGCTGTCCCTTCTCTGTTCCGTTTTTCTACCCTCCCCTATTACCTTTTACTTCTTACTTCTTACTTCCTATTACTATTTTTATTTCCATTTTGTCTTGATATTAGCCCGATATTACTTTAATTAAATGTGAACGGTACTGACCTGGAAATGAATACTGCACAAATTTTTCATTTTTCATTTTTCTTTTTGCTCTCCTTGCATTAGCCTAAGCACTGCAGATTCTGGCACAGACTGAGAATAGGATGCATGAGGGATTTCTGGGGATAGTACGCCATCTAGTGGACTTGTTAATTAATAACAACTAATACTATCACTAAGACTGTCTCTAGTACACTGTGGTACTCCTCTCTTTGCAACCAATTATTATGTTTAATGATTTTATGATTTTCTGAGTCATTTACCAATGCCTCCTCTTCTTTCCATACCCTACTTTTCTTCCAATTTCCTTCTTTTTCTTATGTCCATGATTGCCTCTTTTGAAATACTCTAAAGTTTTGTACAGCCCGAAAGCGTTGGGCTCAGAGGGTTTACTGGTCATGTTTGGTAGACCCTCCTCCTTTGGTTTATACATGTTAAATCTCCGGAGTCCGTCCACTGTATCTCCGTGGATATGCGTCCTGAGATGGTGTTCATTTGTTACTGTCTATTTTGTTTCCCCTATAGTTTGTGTTCCTTCCCATCCCTTTTTTTCCTGGTCTTCCCCTACTACCTCCACAAAGGAAGAAACCTACTTCGTTGGGACAGATCCTTCACCTAGCTGGATTGGTAAGTCTTGTCCATTATGACTGAGTTACAGGTGTGCTCATATAATGTAAGAGGCCTGAACGTTCCTAGTAAAAGAACTCAAATATGTCACTATCTGCACAAGTTAAAAGTACACATAGCCTTATTGCAGGAGACACATTTTCGTAAACAGCATGTGCCGAGATTATCGCATATGTTGTTTAACCAGTGGTTCCATGGTCCATCAATGTCATCGGCGTCTAGAGGAGTCAGTATAGCAATACATAAAAGCATACCCTTTATTTGTCAAGATTCCTTAGTAGATGAGGATGGTAGGTTCATCTTTATAAAAGGTTTGATTGGGTCCCAGGTATTTACGTTTGGGAATGTCTACGCTCCTAACTCAGCCCAGGCAGACTGGTTGGTGGAAACTATTGCAAAATTTGGCAACTATGCAGATGGTACTATTTTTCTAGGAGGCGACTTTAATGTTGCGTTGACTCCTACCTTAGATTCCTCCTCTGGTCTGTCTGCGCTTACTAGGCTGTCTCTGAACAGGATTAAATCAGCGATTTCCTCACTAGGATTTGCAGATTCCTGGAGAATGATGCACGCTGCCGAAAAAGATTACACTTATTATTCAGCTGCTCATAAATCTTACCAGCGTTTGGACTATATATTCCTCGATACAAGATCACTGCAATATTGTGTTGCATCCTCAATTGGAAGTATTCTTTTATCTGATCACGCACCTGTTTTCCTTACTTACAAATTGACGAATCTTCCTAAAGGAGAGTTTAGGTGGAGATTGAATGAAACGCTGTTGAATAGTACCACTACTCCCAAAATGGTGGAGAAGCTGGAAGAATACTTTCAATTGAATGACAAGGAGAATATATCCCCGGTACTCTTATGGGATGCACACAAATCAGTGATACGAGGGCAGCTAATAGCCTTGGGCTCTTATGTCAAAAAGCAGAAACAGGTTAAGATCGAGGAACTTACAACGGAGATTGCCAAATTGGAAAAACAACACAAATCACAATCTCGAGAGGACGTCTTGGCACGCCTGGACACCTTGCGTTCCGAATTAAAAAATATACTAAATGCCAAGACGGCCAAGTTATTTCTGTCAACTCAATGTAAATTCTACGCTCATGGCAACAAAGCGTCAAAATTATTACTATCTCAAGTGAAGAAAAAAAAGGTGAAGTCTTTCATATCTCATATCAAGACTACGTCAGCACAGACGGTCAGTAAAACGGACCTGATTGCTGAACAATTTTGCAAGTTTTATAGTCAACTTTACAATTTACGGGAAGATCAATCACCTGCTCAACAGTTGGACAGAAGTCGTTTGATAGATGATTGGTTACACAACATACAACTCCCATCCCTTAGTGTAGACCAAGCAGCTAGCTTGAAAGCTGAGTTTACTCTGGAAGAATTACAGAAAGCATTAAAAGAGTCCCCCCTCCATAAAAGTCCTGGCCCAGACGGCTTACCAGTGGGTTATTATGTTAATTTTAAAGATACACTGCTACCATATCTTCTGAGAGTCTGTAACGCTGTGAGAGATGGGGCGGACTTTACAAGAGATATGTTATCAGCTCAGGTGACTATTATACCCAAACCTGAGAAAGACCATTCATTATGTGCCAGTTATAGACCAATTTCTTTACTCAATAATGATTTAAAATTGTACGCCAAACTACTAGCTAACAGGCTTAAAAAGTATTTACCAGAACTTATATCCCCCGAACAGGTAGGATTCATACCCACTAGAGAAGGGAGGAGTAATGTCATTCGGATTATCCACCTTATGCAATGGGCGAAAACACAAGACATCCCCTTAGCGATTCTTAGTATGGACGCGGAAAAGGCATTTGATAGGGTGGACTGGTTATTTATGGCTAAAGCCTTGACGAAATTTGGCATTCCAGATTCTTTTATAGCGGCTGTCATGGCCATGTACAATTCGCCTACCGCAAGGATCCTGGTTAATGGTACGCTGTCTCCTATGTTTCGAATATCCAATGGTACGAGACAAGGTTGCCCTCTCTCCCCATTGTTGTTTGTGCTGGTGATTGAAACTCTTTTGCAATCTTTTCGGCAGCACGAGGAGATAGCGGGACTATCGGTGGGGTCATCGGTCCATCAGACGGCGGCCTTTGCTGATGACGTACTGCTGTTGGTATCCAACCCTATAACTGCCTTTCCTGCCATCATGTTGACGCTCAAAGCCTTTTCTGACTTGTCAAACTTCTCAGTAAATTTGTCTAAGTCAGTTGTGCTTTCTCTGTCAGTAGCGCCTAGAGATTTGGAGGTTCTTAAGTCAAGTACACCTTTTGTATGGACGACAACTCAAATTACCTTTTTAGGGATAAAACTCATGCCAGATTTCTCCCGATTATACCATGAAAACTTTGCATCTCTTCCAAAACGCTTAGAAGATACTATTAGCCAATGGGATATCCCATATGTTTCTTGGTTTGGGCGCAGAGCTTTAATCAAAACTGTTCTCTTGCCTACCATCCTATATTATATTCAGACTCTCCCGATACCTATCCCCAAATCATTTTTTAAAAGAATACAGGATATTATGTTGAGATTCCTTTGGGGTGGGAGAAGGGCACGCTTACCTTTTAATCAGATTACACGACATCCTATCCATGGTGGTCTGGGTATCCCAGATGTGCATCACTACCACAAGGCGGTGATATGTCTTAGATGTTTAGAGTGGTTAAGGCCTCATTCAGATCGATTGGATCTGATAGTAGAACAAGCCATGTCAACCGTCCCACTGAGAGCATTCTTATTTATGGATGGCCCCCATGCTTCCAAAAATATTAGAACTCAGAGTTCAATTACTAAATACGTGCTGAACATGTGGGTGAAGTCTAACTGGAGATCCATTTTGACACCTAATTACCTGATGTTAATGCAAATTAGGGATGTCTTTTTTCAGGCATCTACTGATTTTTTACACACTCTTCCGGACAGTGTGAAACAGGGTGTATCTCCGCTATTGGCTATTTGCCCGGATAATGATATCCCTTCAGCATTAGATCTTTATAAACATCCACTGATGAAGGATTGCTCCCCGTTCCATATCAACTATTGCATCAGATATTTGAAGCAGAACCTAACACGTCTACCTACAGTGGTAGTCCACTCTTCATTTGAAAAATTAGTTGCACAAATTAAAGACCCAAGAGGGAAAATATCCAAACTGTACGAGACTTTAATGTCCACATCTAAGATAGATAGTCCGACCTTTCTTCAACAATGGGAACTAGACTTACAAATAAAGTTTTCATCAGTTGAGAAAAAACTTGCTTTGCTCTCCCCGACTAGGGTGTCCAGGTGTGTCAAGGTACAAGAGAACAGTTATAAAGTCCTAACTAGGTGGTATTTTACCCCCCAAAGACTACATCGTATATTTCCCGCTTCTACAAGTCCCTTGTGTTGGAGGTGTAATAAGGAAATGGGTACCCATGCACACATTTGGTGGTCCTGCGACCAAGTAGTGCCCTTTTGGAAAGCAGTGTGTGGAGTTTTATCAAAAGTGAGTGGGACGCATGTCCCTGTGACCCCAAAACTTTGCCTGTTTGGCTTGTATAATGACATAAAGGGTCCAAAGAACATTAGAATTTTGTGTGCGGCTCTGCTGGCGTCTGCTAGACTTCTTATCGCAACATGCTGGAAACAACAAGACATACCTCCGATCCAGAAATGGTTTGTCAAATGTGATCAAATATGTAGACTTGAGCAGATGGTACATTGGGACCAGGGATCCACACTTAAATTTGAAGCTATTTGGAACCCCTGGAGATCTTACAGACAATTTATACTAAATTGATAATCTGGATGGGTTGTTGCTGAACATACTTGAATGTCGGCCCTTGCATGGAGGTGAGCAGTTCTGGTTCATGTGGATGAGACTTACTAAAAGCAAGATTATAACATCTGAATGTCCTAGATTTGGCGAGGTTTCGAGGTTAATGAAAATACCTTATGCACCAACAACTGGTTTTACCCCCCCCCCCCCCTCCCCACTACTTTTTCCTTTTTCTTTCCTTAACCCAATTACCTGTGTCTACCCACTGTTAAATGTTGTATTTGTGGATGTTCACGTAATATTCTGATTATATTTGTTGAACTACTTCATGCACTTGGACATGTTGCTGACCTATAAGAGAATGTCATTGTTATTATTGATATGTCTTATGACAACATGTATCTGTGTCTCAGATTTCTATTTTTTATGCCCAAGTGTCAATGAGTATATATTTATTGCTGAGAAAACAATAAAAAGAGTTTTAAAACAAACAAAACTATGAATTAACACATGTGGAATTATATACATAACAAACAAGTGTGAAACAACTGGAAATATGTCATATTCTAGGTTCTTCAAAGTAGCCACCTTTTGCTTTGATTACTGCTTTGCACACTCTTGGCATTCTCTTGATGAGCTTCAAGTGGTAGTCACCTGAAATGGTTTTCACTTCACAGGTGTGCCCTGTCAGGTTTAATAAGTGGGATTTCTTGCCTTATAAATGGGGTTGGGACCATCAGTTGCGTTGTGGAGAAGTCAGATAGATGCACAGCTGATAGTAGAAGAAATTGCTGCACACAGCTAGTTCAATTTGCCATTGATTAGTGTAATTTATTATTTACAATTATTTCATGTTGCATACATGATCCAGTAGATGACCATATGTCTCAGTCACATTGCATAAGTATCGTACGTTTCGGCCTTCTTCAGCGGTATATGATCTATGATTAATATAAATATCTTGTAAGTTACAAAAAATATGGACTGGGTACTTAGGAACTGCAAACATGTATTACATAAAGATTGTTGTTAATCATGGAAAAATTATATATACATCAAATAATTGGATAATTGAAAATTCTTAGTTAAACTACATAGGTACACCTGCAGGGGGTGCTAAACACTCATAAAGGTCATTGCTCCTTAGTGGGGAATATTGTGAGGAGAAATAATAATACATAAGATATCCCAGAGGCATCAATGGTTACTCGGTATCACAGAATGACATAAGGATCAGGCATGAGGTAACAGGCATCTAGAGTATAAGATTGATTCATATAAATAGAGTTTACCTGGCAGTGACGGCAGGCAGGAGTGCTGGATCACAGGTGAATATCCTGTGCGCGTTTTCCTTTAAATGTATGGGCTATTACGAGGTCTCCAGAGCGTGACCCGGAAGTCACGTGACCGCAGCGACACTATGCTGCGTTCCACCTGCGTGTTACGCAGCCTCCGAGCCACTGGCAGACGTCGGGTTTGGCGCCCAGAAGTCACTTGGCCCAGGCGACGCAGTGCTGCGTTCCACCTGCGTTCCAAGTGGCTCCGGTTTCCGGCCCGGCGTCTGTAAGTCACTTGGGGGAATAGATAGAACGGCTGCCACATATTAATCCCTGATCATATATTATCTAAGATCTACAGATTCATATAAGGAAATAAATGCTATAAAATAAGAGATTATGTTAGTAATGATATCAGTAGTTTTAAATGACATAACAAGGGAAAACGATTAATAGAGTAGACACTATGGGAAAAATTAGCAGTATATTGGCATTATATTATAAAGGGATCTAATGGGAAGGGAGGATGATATCTCACCAAACTAGATGTAGGTAAATATCAGCGAGTCTGTAAAGGAAATGGAAAACAAGTTAGGTACACATCGGTTGCATATAGTATAGTCCAATATATACTTAAGCTTTTAATAAAAGAAGTCACATTCCCGATTTAAACCGTTTGGTGATAAAGTTCAGAGTTTATGGATCCAATAGGCTTTCTTCTGTCTAAGCAACAAAGTCCGGTTCCCGCCGCGTCTTGGTAAATCCACTTGCTCTAGTATTTGGAACCGTAATTGCGATATACGATGTTTTTTCTCTTTAAAGTGTTGTGGGACGGGTAGCATGGTTTGTTCTAGCCTAATGGTGGACTTATGTTTACTGATCCGATCCCGGACATGTATTGTTTCACCAACGTACGCTAGTCCGCATGGGCATTTAAGTAAATATACCACAAAGCTTGAGTCACATGTGAAAAATCCTTTCACAGGAAATGATCGTCCGGTGTGTGGATGAGTGATGTATTCGCCTTTGATTACATTGGAGCACTGTGCACAATGAAGGTAGGGGAAAGTTCCCCGTCGCTGGCTCCTAAGGAATAACTGTTTAGCTAGTTTTGAAAAAATGACAATATCTGCCCTGACCAGTCTATCTTTGATTTTTTGTGGTCTTTTATAGCACGTCAAGGGTGGTTGGTGAAATTCCTCAATTGTCGGGTACGCTTTGTAAGTAATGGCCAATGTTTCCTCAAAGTTTGATGGATCTTAGGTACAAGGGGATGATATGTAGTAACACATGCTATACGTTTTGTGATGTTAGAGCGGGGTGGATTTACTTGTTGCATATCGGTTCTGGCTGTGTCCAGAATATGTTGTGGATATCCCCTTTCTTGAAATTTACATGTCATCCCATCTAGTCTTTCCTTTCTAGTCTCGTTGTCAGATACTATTCGATTTACCTGTATAAATTGGGATTTAGGTAGTGCATTTTTAGTGGCTCTGGGATGACAGCTGTCATAATGAAGAAGGCTGTTACGATCAGTTGGTTTTCGGAACAGGTCTATTGTGATATTACCTTCTGTGTCAAGTCTAATTGTTGTATCAAGAAAACTAATTTCTTCCTGGCTAATGTGTTTCGTGAAGCTCAGTTCTGGATAGATCTGGTTCAGGTCCTGGACGAAATCATGAATGGTGGACATGGGGCCCCTCCATATGCAAAAGACATCGTCAATAAATCTAAGCCAAATTATGGAAAATTGATTGAATACGGGATGTGTGTAAACAAATTCTTCTTCAAATGTCATCATGTATGCGTTTGCATATGGAGGGGCCACATTGGACCCCATAGCGGTGCCTCTTTTCTGACCATAAAAGGTATCCCCAAACATAAATAAATTTTTGGTCAATATTATCTCTGGGATATCTTATGTATTATTATTTCTCCTCACAATATTCCCCAATAAGGAGCAATGATCTTTATGAGTGTTTAGCACCCCCTGCAGGTGTACCTATGTAGTTTAACTAAGAATTTTCAATTATCCAATTATTTGATGTATATATAATTTTTCCATGATTAACAACAATCTTTATGTAATACATGTTTGCAGTTCCTAAGTATCCAGTCCATATTTTTTGTAACTTACAAGATATTTATATTATCATAGATCCTATACCGCTGAAGAAGGCCGAAACGCACGGTACTTATGCAATGTGACTGAGACATATGGGCATCTACTGGATCATGTATGCAACATGAAATAATTGTAAATAATAAATTACACTAATCAATGGCAAATCGAACTAGCTGTGTGCAGCAATTTTTTCTACTAGATAACGACTAACAAAGTCTTTTGCTAGCACCAGCGACCACGGTGTGCGGTACTTCATTCTGAAAATACTGGATACACAGCTGATAGTCCTATTGAATAGACTGTTAGCTGCTTTTTTCTTGCCATAATACTAATTCTAAGTAAAGAAAAACGAGTGGCCATCATTACTTTAAGAAATGAAGGTAAGTCAGTCCGAAAAATTGGGAAAACTTTGAAAGTGTCCCCAAATGCAGTCACAAAGACCATCAAGCGCTACAAAGAAACTGGCTCACATGCGGACCGCCCCAGGAAAGGAAGACCAAGAGTCACCTCTGCTGCGGAGGATAAGTTCATCCGAGTCACCAGCCTCAGAAATGGCAGGTTAACAGCAGCTCAGATTAGAGACCAGGTCAATGCCACACAGAGTTCTAGCAGCAGACACATCTCTAGAACAACTGTTAAGAGGAGACTGTGTGAATCAGGCCTTCATGGTAGAATATCTGCTAGGAAACCACTGCTAAGGACAGGCAACAAGCAGAAGAGACTTGTTTGGGCTAAAGAACACAAGGAATGGACATTAGACCAGTGGAAATTTGTGCTTTGGTCTGATGAGTCCAAATTTGAGATCTTTGGTTCCAACCACTGTGTCTTTGTGCGACGCAGAAAAGGTGAACGGATGGACTCTACATGCCTGGTTCCCACCATTAGGCATGGAGGAGGAGGTGTGGGGGTGCTTTGCTGGTGACACTGTTGGGGATTTATTAAAAATTGAAGGCATACTGAACCAGCATGGCTACCACAGCATCTTGCAGCGGCATGCTATTCCATCCGGTTTGCGTTTAGTTGGACCATCATTTATTTTTCAACAGGACAATGACCCCAAACACACCTCCAGGCTGTGTAAGGGCTATTTGACCATGAAGAAGAGTGATGGGGTGCTGCGCCAGATGACCTGGCCTCCACAGTCACTGGACCTGAACCCAATCAAGAAGGTTTGGGGTGAGCTGGACCGCAGAGTGAAGGCAAAAGGGCCAATAAGTGCTAAGCATCTCTGGGAACTCCTTCAAGACTGTTGGAAGACCATTTTAGGCGACTACCTCTTGAAGGTCATCAAGAGAATGCCAAGAGTGTACAAAGCAGTAATCAAAGCAAAAGGTGGCTACTTTGAAGAACCTAGAATATGACCTATTTTTTTCAGTTGTTTCACACTTTTTTGTTATGTATATAATTCCACATGTGTTAATTCATAGTTTTGATGCCTTCAGTGTGAATCTACACTTTTCATAGTCATGAAAATAAAGAAAACTCTTTAAATGAGAAGGTGTGTCCAAACTTTTGGTCTGTACAGTATATATATGTGTATATATATATATATATATATATATATATATATATATACACACACACACACACAGTATATAAATATATATATATATATATATATATACGTGTTATATATTTACAGTATATACATAATTATATGTGTATATAAACCACATATTATATATAAAAAAGAAAAATTTATATTTTTCTGAATTTTATGTATGGTGTGTGTGTATATGTATTTATGTATGTGGCGAAACCAACCTCGCCACTGGGTTTTGGAGAGGCCTGTTTAAACGCCTCTTGCCTCAGGATTATGGCCCATACTAACTTTTAAACCCCTGAACCTATTCCAGGGAATTTTGGATAGGTTTGTCCCCAAGTTATACTGTTTAAATTGATGTAAGTTATATGTATGGACAATGTAACCTCACAAAGTTGTAACAATTTATAATAAGTGTAACTTGTCAGCTTGGGAGGAATATGCTGGGTGTGTTTCTATTATCCCATTGTGCCATTGTCCCATTGTGTGTTTAAATGGTGATGTCTGTCCTGTTGTCTCCACATGTGTATTGGCGATCTCCCTTTGTCCTGAGAGATAATTGGATTGCCCTCGGTTGTCTCCGGGACAGAGAGGAGTAAACCATGATGCATTGTGGGGATGTGTTGTATCTGTTCTGTGTCGCAGTCTCCCTTCTGGTCCTCTAGGGGGCGTGAACGATTGGTTGCTGTACTTGCATTGTGTGTGTTGTAAGATATTGATTGGTTGGATTTGAAAACCCTGTGGGCAGTACTATGTTTGTTTTTTATGAATAAAAGAGGCTGTACCTATTTTGTATCCAGTTCGGGAGTTTGGTGTTCTGCAGTAGCTGTGCCTGTCTCTAAGAAAGGGGCATATCGCCTAAACGGATTTTAACCCCTTGTCTGCTGAAATGGTCCATTACAATGTATGTGTGTGTGTATATATGTGTGTGTGTATGTATGTATGTATGTATGTGTGTATATATATATATATATATATATATATATAATTTTAAAAATATATGTATGTTTAACCCCTTAACGACCTGCGTCCGAAACCGGACGTGACTTAACGCCCAGCACTGTACATGTACTGATCGGGCGGGTGCAGGAGTTGCGCCGGCCCGGCCGATCCGCTGCAGGAATCTGGCGGTCACTGATAGCCAGACCCCTGCTTAAGCGCCGGCATCGGTTAAATCACTGATGCCGGCACAGTAACCCCACGGCACGTGTGGGCTTCAGAACTTGTGCGGGTTGGCCATCGGGTCCTCATGCTGCCATGACGGGGACCCTATGGCAGGGAAGGCAGCCTGATGCCTTCCTTAGGCATCGTGACGTCCTTCCGTTACAGCCTGGTAATACACTTACAGTCAATACATTACAATACAGAAGTATTGTCATGCATTGTAAAGGGGACCAGACCCCCAAAAGTTGAAGTCCCAGAGTGGGACAAAAAAGTTAAGTGAAATTTTTAAAACAAAAAAGATAATGTTTAAAAAAAAATTATAAAAAAAGTGTCCTTTTTTAAAAATAATAATAAAAGTAGACATATTGGGTATTGCCACGTCCGTAATGACCTGCTCTATAATAATATCACATGACCTAACCCCTCAGGTGAACACCATAAAAAAAAAATATGAAAACTGTGCTAAAAAAACATTTACATCACTAAAGGTGCAACACCAAGAGATCAAAAAGGCGTTTGCCCCCCAGAATAGTACTAATCTAACCGTCACCACAACCGGCAAAAAATGAGATCC
Organism: Bufo gargarizans; assembly: GCF_014858855.1. Lineage (NCBI taxonomy): Eukaryota > Metazoa > Chordata > Amphibia > Anura > Bufonidae > Bufo > Bufo gargarizans. Next base: position 714,426,961 of record NC_058080.1, on the reverse strand, counting down.
TACCCAGGACAAATCGCCCCCCAAAAAAACACTATTGCTCTCAGAATATGCAGACACTAAAACATTTTTTTTTTTCTTTTATTTAAAAATCCTGTTATTTTGTAAAACTTAAATAAAAAAAGTATACATATTTAGTTATCGCTGAGACAGTAAGAACCTGCTGTATAAAAATATCACATGACCTAATCCCTCAGGCGAACACTGTAAAAAAAAAAGAAATTTTTTGTCACCTTTCATCACAAAAAGTGTAATACCAAGCGATCAAAAAGTCATACGCACCCTAAAATAGTACCAATCAAACCGTCATCTCATACCGAAAAAAATGAGCCCCTAGGTAAGACAGTCGCCAAAAAAAAAATAAAAAAAATATGGCTTTCAGAATATGAAGACCCTAAAAAAAATCTTTTTTTTTATTTTTTAAATGCTTTATTATGTAAAACTGATATTTGGTATTGTCGCATCCGTAACAACCTGCTCTATAAAAATACCACATGATCTAACCTGTCAGATGAACATTGTAAATAATTTTAAAAAAAAGTGCCAAAACAGCTATTTTTTGTTACCTTGCCTCGCAAAAAGTGTAATATAGAGCAGCCAAAAATCATATGTACCCTAAAATAGTACCAACAAAACTGGCACCTTATCCCGAAGGAGTTTCTACTCTGGGGGTGCATCAGGGGGTCTTCAAATGTGACATGGCAGCTTAAAAATTTCCCAGTGAAATCTGCCTTCCAAAAACCATATGGCGTTCCTTTCCTTCTGCGCAATGCCGTCTGCCTGTACAGCAATTTACAACCACATATGGGGTGTTTCTGTAAACTACAGAATCAGGGCAATAAATATTGAGTTTTGTTTGGCTGTTAACCCTTGCTTTGTTACTGGAAAAAATAGATTAAAATGGAAAATCTGCCCAAAAAGTTAAATTCTGAAATGTTATCTCCATTTTCCATTAATTCTTGTGGGTCACCTAAAGGGTTAAAGTTTGTAAAATCAGTTTTGAATACCTTGAGGAGTGTAGTTTCTAAAATGGGGTTATTTTTGGGTGGTTTCTATTATGTAAGCATCACAAAGTGACTTCAGACTTGAACTGGTCCTTTAAAAAGTGAGTTTTGGAAATTTTCTGAAAAATTTCAAGATTTGCTTCTAAACTAAGCCTTCTAATGTCCCGTCCCGTCCCCCCCCCCCCAAAAAAAATATGGCATACACAAAATGATCCAAACATAAAGTAGACATATGGAGAATGTAAAGTAATAACTTTTTGGAGTTATTACTATCTATTATAAAAGTAGAGAAATTGAAATTTGCTAATTGTTCCACATTTTTGGTAAATTTGGTATTTTTTTTATAAATAAAAATGAAATATTTTGACTCAATTTTACCACTGTCATGAAGTACAATATGTGTTGAGTAAACAATCTCAGAATGGTCTGGATAAGTTAAAGCGTTTGTTATTACCACATGTAGGATGCACATGCGCAGACCGGAAGGACGGATCCGGCATTGCGGTATTAGGAGCAATGTAAATTAATGCCAGATCCGGCAACTGATCAGGAAGTTGGGACGGAGATAATACTGCCGCATGCTGCAGTATTTCCTCCGTCCAAAACGCCGTTCAGTGACTGAACTGAAGACATCCTGATGCATCCTGAACGGATGTCTCTCCATTCAGAATGCATTAAGATAAAACTGATCAGTTCTTTTCCGGATTTGAGCCCCTAGGACGGAACTCAGTGCTGGAAAAGAAAAACGCTAGTGTGAAAGTACCTTTAAAGGGACCGTCCAGATCTATTGATAACATATTCTCAGGACAGGTCATCAGTATCTGATCGGTGGGGGCCTGACAACCGGCATCCCCACCAATCAGCTGGATGAAGTGGAGGCAGTGCTCCATGTGAGCGTTGCTTCCTCCTCATTACACTGCAACACGTCTCGCAAGTGCAGTGTAATAAAAGTACTAACTCTATTCAGGTTAATTGGAGCCAGTGCTTGCAATTATACTACGTCTCTGCTCTTCATATAGCTGATCGACGGGGTGCCGCGTGCCAGACCCCTGCCAATCAGATATTGATGACCTATCTTGACGATCATGAATATATATGGAAGGACAACCAATTTCATCCCTTCAGGACATTTTCCAATTTTTACTTTTGGCCTTCCCGGAGCCATCACTTTTATAGTTTTCCATTTAAATAGCTGTATGAGGGCTTTTTTTTTTTTGTGGGACAAATAGTATTTTTTTTTTATTGCCACCATCTACTTTTGAATTTGCTGAATCCGATGGGGTGTAATGTAAAAAAATAAATAAAATCTGCCACAGTGTAATTACAGTGATGCCACCTTGGCAATTTTTTTTCTTTTAATATTGAAAAAGATAATTAAAAAAATATATATTCTTTTCTTTGCATCTCCATATTCTGATCCCCATTTCTGTTTTAGAATTCTGTCTACATTGATAAGAGGGCTTATTTTTTGCGTTGTGATCTGTATTTTTATTATTTATATGTGTAGGTTTTTGATCACTTTTTATTTTTTATTTAGTTTTTTTATGAAGCAATGAAAAAAAGTCAAATTGGCCATTTAGATTTTTTTTTTTTTCAGTTATACTGTCCACTCTATGGGATACATACACTCACCTAAAGAATTATTAGGAACACCATACTAATACGGTGTTGAACCCCCTTTTGCCTTCAGAACTGCCTTAATTCTACATGGCATTGATTCAACAAGGTGCTGATGGCATTCTTTAGAAATGTTGGCCCATATTGATAGGATAGCATCTTGCAGTTGATGGAGATTTGAGGGATGCACATCCAGGGCACGATGCTCTCGTTCCACCACATCCCAAAGATGCTCTATTGGGTTGAGATCTGGTGACTGTGGGGGCCATTTTAGTACAGTGAACTCATTGTCATGTTCAAGAAACCAATTTGAAATGATTTGAGCTTTGTGACATGGTGCATTATCCTGCTGGAAGTAGCCATCAGAGGATGGGTACATGGTGGTCATGAAGGGATGGACATGGTCAGAAACAATGCTCAGGTAGCCCGTGGCATTTAAACGATGGCCAATTGGCACTAAGGGGCCTAAAGTGTGCCCAGAAAACATCCCCCACACCATTACACCACCACCACCACCAGCCTGCACAGTGGTAACAAGGCATGATGGATACATGTTCTCATTCTGTTTACGCCAAATTCGGACTCTACCCTTTTAATGGCTCAACAGAAATCGAGACTCTCATCAGACCAGGCAACATTTTTCCAGTCTTCAACAGTCCAATTTTGGTGAGCTCGTGCAAATTGTAGCCTCTTTTCCCTATTTGTAGTGGAGATGAGTGGTACCCGGTGGGGTCTTCTGCTGTTGTAGCAAATGCTTTGCTGCATACCTCGGTTGTAACGAGTGGTTATTTCAGTCAACGTTGCTCTTCTATCAGCTTGAATCAGTCGGCCCATTCTCCTCTGACCTCTAGCATCAACAAGGCATTTTTGCCCACAGGACTGCCGCATACTGGATGTTTTTCCCTTTTCACACCATTCTTTGTAAATCCTAGAAATGGTTGTGCGTGAAAATCCCAGTAACTGAGCAGATTGTGAAATACTTAGACCGGCCCGTCTGGCACCAACAACCATGCCATGCTCAAAATTGCTTAAATCACCTTTCTTTCCCATTCTGACAGTCAGTTTGGAGTTCGGGAGATTGTCTTGACCAGGACCACAACCCTACATGCATTGAAGCAACTGCCATGTGATTGGTTGACTAGATAATCGCATTAATGAGAAATAGAACAGGTGGGAAGTGGCGGTGCCAAAGATAATTTATATTTTTACTTTATATTTATTTTTACCTTTATTTTGGAGAAAGAGGGATGATTTTAATTTTACTATTTTAAAAAACCCTGCTTATTTAAAATCTCTCCTAAGGGATCTGAACATGCGATCTTTAGATTGCTTCTCCTATAGGCTGCTGTGAATTGAATTGAAGGGAATGGGTCCACATCTGCAAACTGCCTGCACTCGGCTGGTACCTGTGCATTGCAGACTATATGTGGTGCAGCACTGTTGGGGAAAGTCACCTCAGATGCTGTGGTTACAAAAGACCATGGCATCTGTCTGCGATCGGCATTATGGTCAATCACAGACATTAGCCCTGAGTCTCTTTAAAACAGCAGAAACCCAGAACAGAATCTAAACAAACCTGTTTCAGCCAACTACATTTTGCTGAAACCACTGCAGCTTTCTGGATTTCAGTTATCTCATCCAGCTGAGGTATCTGGGTGAGATATACATGCCTTCCACCACAGTATATATAGATGATGGATAGATATCTCTCCATCTTCACACACATATTATATATATATATATATATATATATATACACACACACACACACACCCTGTACACCTATGTACATGTCCACACACATGTATGTATTTTATCTCTTCTATTAAAAAATAATAATAAAGTTCACCACTGTAATTTCTTCTTTTTTGGCGTCGCAGACTACCGTGTGAAGCGGGCTTATTCACATTCAACAGACAGTTCAAAGAAGGTGTCGCGCTGCCCCACTTGTCTGTAATTCGAAGGTCTTGATCAGGATAGGATACAACAGCTTTTAGGTGATGCCAAACAACGAGGTTCCAAAGGAGGATAATCTCGGTCACAACACCACCACTCTGTAGATATAAAGGATAAGGCACATAGTGAAGGTCCACCAATGTTTCCAATGGGACCCAGGTTTCTGCGGTCTCTACAGCCGGAAGGTCTGAACATCGACCTAGATTTGAAACCTTGTTTGGTTGAATAGTAATGTATGGTTAGGTTATATGTCCTTGATTGCTGGTATTAATTGTGAGGGTTAATGTTCCTTATGAATAATGGTTTGACCTAGGGCTGCAGCTAACGATTATTTGAATAATCGATTAGTTGCCGATTAATTTCTACGATTAATCGATTAATCGGGAAAAACGACAAAATTACAAAACAGAGAGGTTTATATGATCTTACTTGAAAAATTATGTTCAAAGGCCATATTAAAACAAATTGTGGACGACACTATTATGGGGGATCTGTGGACGACACTATTATGGGGGATCTGTGGACGACACTATTATGGGGGATCTGTGGACGACACTATTATGGGGGATCTGTGGACGACACTATTATGGGGGATCTGTGGACGACACTATTATGGGGGATCTGTGGACGACACTATTATGGGGGATCTGTGGACGACACTATTATGGGGGATCTGTGGACGACACTATTATGGGGGATCTGTGGACGACACTATTATGGGGGATCTGTGGACGACACCATTATGGGGGATCTGTGGACGACACCATTATGGGGGATCTGTGGACGACACCATTATGGGGGATCTGTGGACGACACCATTATGGGGGATCTGTGGACGACACCATTATGGGGGATCTGTGGACGACACCATTATGGGGGATCTGTGGACGACACCATTATGGGGGATCTGTGGACGACACCATTATGGGGGATCTGTGGACGACACCATTATGGGGGATCTGTGGACGACACCATTATGGGGGATCTGTGGACGACACCATTATGGGGGATCTGTGGACGACACCATTATGGGGGATCTGTGGACGACACCATTATGGGGGATCTGTGGACGACACTATTATGGGGGATCTGTGGACGACACTATTATGGGGGATCTGTGGACGACACTATTATGGGGGATCTGTGGACGACACTATTATGGGGGATCTGTGGACGGCGTAGTTATAGAGAGGGGGATCTGTGGACGGCGCAGTTATGTAGAGGGGGATCTGTGGACGGCGTAGTTATGGAGAGGGGGATCTGTGGACGGCGTAGTTATGGAGAGGGGGGATCTGTGGACGGCGTAGTTATGGAGAGGGGGATCTGTGGATGGCGTAGTTATGGAGAGGGAGATCTGTGGATGGCGTAGTTATGGAGAGGGGGATCTGTGGGTGGCGCAGTTATGGAGAGGGGGATCTGTGGGTGGCGCAGTTATGGAGAGGGGGATCTGTGGGTGGCGCAGTTTTGGAGAGGGGGATCTGTTGGTGACGCTGTTTTGGAGAGGGGGATCTGTTGGTGGCGCAGTTATGGAGAGGGGGATCTGTTGGTGGCGCTGTTTTGGAGAGGGGGATCTGTTGGTGGCGCTGTTATGGAGAGGGGGATCTGTGGGCGGCGCAGTTATGGAGAAGGGGATCTGTGGGTGGCGCAGTTATGGAGAGGGGGATATGTGCACTGTTAAGATCCCTTTCCTCATAACAGTGCACAGATCCCCCTTCCCATAGCAGTGCCATACACAGACCCCCCCTCCTCCCCATAGCAGTGCTATACACAGACCCCCCTCCCCATAGCAGTGCTATACACAGACCCCCCTTCCCATAGCAGTGCCATAGACAGATCCTCCCCCCCCTCCCCATAACAGCCCCGGCCCCGATGCTTGCATCTTTATTTTACCTTTTTACAATGACGCTCCCGCTCCTGTAACAGCCAGGCAGAGCGGACGGCGGCGTAACGTCACTCAATCACGTGACGCACCTGCTCCGCCCACTTCATGAATGAAGGAGGCGGAGCAGGCGTGTCACGTGAGTGAGTGACGTTACGCCGCCGTCCGCTCTGCCTGGCTGTTACAGGAGCGGGAGCGTCATTGTAAAAAGGTAAAATAAAGATGCAGCGACCGCCCGCCCGCCCGAATAGCAACGAATCGGCGATTATTCGATAACTGGATTCGTCGACAACGAATCCAGTTATCGAATATAATCGATTACATCGATTAATCGTTGCAGCCCTAGTTTGACCATATATCATCCGAGACAAGAATTAAGATGTATTGGATAAATTAAGCTATTTTAGTAGGTAGAGAAGAATTTGGATGTGTGAACTAATATGAAGATATAAGTATAAGAAAATGACATTAGCTGGCATGTGATTTATTTCTTTGGATATTATGAGAGAAGTTGGTATTGTGATTAGAAAAAAACTGCTGTAATCCTATTTTTATATTATCTATTTTTCTATTTTAATATGGATTTTTCTGTGTTTACAAAAAATAGTGGATTTTAAATTTTGTAAAAATAAAATGGGGGATGGTAGAAGATTGAATGTTATTTCGACACCCATGTAAAAGGAACACCCATATGTGGGTGTATCATCCACTCCTGATGAAGCTGGTGTGGCGAAACCTGGGTCCCATTGGAAACATTGGTGGACCTTCACTATGTGCCTGAACCTTTATATCTACAGAGGGGTGGTTTTGTGACCGAGATTATCCTCCTGTGGAACCTCGTTGCTTGGTATCACCTAAAACCTGTTGTATCCTATCCTGATCAAGACCTTCGAATTACAGCCAAGTGAGGCAGCGCGACACCTTCTTTGAAATGTATGTATTTTATATATATCACCTTGTGGGAAAAGCAGTACCTTTATTCAATGCTGGGAATTATGTTGATTTCTCTATGTAGTTATTTGACTGGAGGACTGATGAGATGACACCGGAGGTGCTGTTGTCACTATGGCATCACAAGTAGGCAGAGAGGTCATGTGCCTGCTCCTCTGAAGATGCTTGCTGTGATGCATGCTGGGATTTTTACTTACCCCCATGTCACAACAGCACCACCAGAAAGATGGACTCCTCCCCCAGGGACAGGAAACCTAGAGCACAAAAGGAAGCACTTCCATCCCCTACATCAGTGGTTTCCTGTCCCTAGGAAGCCTGGAGTGATTCCATAGCCTGGTTTGGCTGTGTGCAGTATCTGGCTGGCGGACCTGGGAAGTTAGAAATCCCTATGGTTTAGGGTAGCTAGGTCCCCCTTAGGGCTCCCAGTGTGGAGCCGGTTCTTTCACCCCCAGCTGCCGGTCTTTGTGCCTGCTGCCTGCCTCCTGCTCCCTCCTCGCCACCGCCGCGGCCCGCTCGTAGTGCGGGAGGGGCCGCAGCAGTTTTTAGGCTCACCGCAGCTGCTGGTGGAATGAAGGAGGGGTCCGGTGCTCTGGTGTGGTTGCACTGGGAGCTCCGATGGCCGCGGCCATGTTGGAGGCAACCTGGGGCTGGGAAGGGGAGGGATGATGCCGGCGCTTATTGATGACGTCAGACGCCGGCTCTGCCAGTCTCAGAGCGGCAGTTTTGAAAAGGAGTTCCTTTGGCTGCAGTTCTGCCTTCCTTAGGTGAACTGAACAGCCAGCGTTGGTGATTCAGCTTCCAGGAGGGGGTGCTTGCCCAAGAAGATGAGTGCTTCCAGTGAAGATACAGGCTTCAGGAGGGCTCACTCACAATCTTCTACCAAGGTCCCATTTACGGTACCGTAGGGCGAGGTGGTAAGTGTATGCGTTTTGGTTTGTGAATAATGTTTTCCCTGACCCTTGGTATGGTTACTGTTTTTTAGGATGAGGGTTCCAGGAAATCTAAGAAAGTTAAGAGTAAGGAATGTGCCATGTGCAAAGTCAGTCTTGCGGCTGACTATAGTAAACCTAATTGTGTCAGCTGCACTAATAAAGTTATTGTGCAAGAAACGCCTTGACTACTGCTGCAGATGCAGGACATGGTCAAAAACCAAATAGAAGCCTCCCTAAGAGGATATTTGCCAGCGCTTACGTCACCTGCACCTCAGCCGGCAGTTGCCCCTTCTGTCCCAGTTCTATCTGATGTTGAGGAAGAAGGTTTAATTATGGCTCATTCGGACTCTGGTATAGTCTGCGGCTTGTCCGACCTTTACTTCAATGTATAGTACAGACCAAAAGTTTGGACACACCTTCTCATTCAAAGAGTTTTCTTTATTTTTATAACTATGAAAATTGTAGATTCACACTGAAGGCATCAAAACTATGAATTAACACATGTGGAATTATATACATAACAAAAAAGTATGAAACAACTGAAAATATGTCATATTCTAGGTTCTTCAAAGTAGCCACCGTTTGCTTTTACTGCTTTGCACACTCTTGATGAGCTTCAAGAGGTAGTCACCTGAAATGGTTTCACTTCACAGGTGTACCCTGTCAGGTTTAATAAGTGGGATTTCGTGCCTTATAAATGGGGTTGGGACCATCCGTTTGCGTTGTGGAGAAGTCAGGTGGATACACAGCTGATAGTCCTGCTGAATAGACTGTTAGAATTTGTATTATGGCAAGAAAAAAGCAGCTAAGTAAAGAAAAACAAGTGGCCATCATTACTTTAAGAAATGAAGGTCAGTCAGTACGAAAAATTGGGAAAACTTTGTGTCACGGACGGTGTACAGGAAACAAGACAAAGCAACATGCATATATGACTCACTGGATCCAAAGCTAAGGAACCAAAAGGGGGACCCCTGCACAAGACCTAGCACTTTCCCTGGCTGCTCAGCCTATGCAAAGATCCCAAAGGTGGATGGTTGCATATCCACGTACCTCGACTATATAACCCCTGAACACCCTACAATAGTGAGGGGACACGACCACCGGCTCCCTACACCAGACACGGAGGGAGTCAGGGTCACCTGGGATCCAGCAAACAGAAAATAACAGATAAATGTACAACACTTAACTTTGTAGCAGACTGGAAAACAGGATAAGCATGCACACACACTCCAGGAAGAAGTATAAGCCGCCCAGTAATGCATTATGGGGCGGAATTTAAAGGGATGCAATCAGTCCAACTACATGACAGCTGAGAGAGGCTAACGAGATGAGGAACTGAATACCACAACAAAGAAAACTCAAGGAGGAGGTTCTGAAAGGCTTCTGTCAGAGCTTCTCAGCTGTCTGGTTGTGACACTTTGAAAGTGTCCCCAAGTGCAGTCACAAAAACCATCAAGCGCTACAAAGAAACTGGCTCACATGCGGACCGCCCCAGGAAAGGAAGACCAAGAGTCACCTCTGCTGCTGAGGATAAGTTCATCCGAGTCACCAGCCTCAGAAATCGCAGGTTAACAGCAGCTCAGATTAGAGACCAGGTCAATGCCACACAGTTCTAGCAGCAGACACATCTCTAGAACAACTGTTAAGAGGAGACTGTGAATCAGATCTTCATGGTAGAATATCTGCTAGCAACCCACTGCTAAGGACAGGCAAAGGCAACAAGCAGAAGAGACTTGTTTGGGCTAAAGAACACAAGGAATGGACATTAGACCAGTGGAAATCTGTGCTTTGGTCTGATGAGTCCAAATTTGAGATCTTTAGTTTCAACCACCGTGTCTTTGTGCGACGCAGAAAAGGTGAACGGATGGACTCTACATGGCTGGTTCCCACCGTGAAGCATGGAGGAGGAGGTGTGATGGTGTGGGGGTGCTTTGCTGGTGACACTGTTGGGGATTTATTCAAAATTGAAGGCATACTGAACCAGCATGGCGACCACAGTATCTGAGCCTGAACCCAATCGAGATGGTTTGGGGTGAGCTGGACCGCAGAGTGAAGGCAAAAGGGCCAACAAGTGCTAAGCATCTCTGGGAACTCCTTCAAGACTGTTGGAAGACCATTTCAGGTGACTACCTCTTGAAGCTCATCAAGAGAATGCCAAGAGTGTGCAAATCAGTAATCAAAGAAACAGGGGGCTACTTTGAAGAACCTAGAATATGACATATTTTCAGTTGTTTCACACTTTTTTGTTATGTATATAATTCCACATGTGTTAATTCATAGTTTTGATGCCTTCAGTGTGAATCTACAATTTTCATAGTCATGAAAATAAAGAAAACTCTTTGAATGAGAAGGTGTGTCCAAACTTTTGGTCTGTACTGTATATATTTGTGTATATATGATATTGCTCCAGCTATTTCTAAAGAACTGGTCAGGGGATCTCAGCTCCAAAAATAAATTGTGTGCCATACCATATGAGGGCGAGTTACTCTTTGGTTCGGTCCTCACAGATTTATTAGAAAAAGCAGGGGATAAGAAGAAAGGGTTCCCTCTTCCTCAGTCCTCTAGGCAATATCGGTCCTTTCGTGCGAAGGGAAGGGAAGAGGAGGGGGCCAGGATAGAGGTAAAAGCCAGTCAGATTCCAGCAGAATCAATAAACATTGATATTATGGGGTGTATATATATATCAACAATTCCAGCACAAAGAAGAAACCCCTAAAATGTATAATTTTAATGGTATACCTTAAAAGGATCCCGATTGGGTCCACTTATATATGACATCAAAAATATACAAACAAAATAATGTGACCAATAATCACATCCAGCATAAATTAATAACCTGGGGTACGGGAATGATTGTCCCTATATCTACCCCTATCCTAAAACCTCAGCCCAGGGAGGGCTCCTAATGGTGGAGACCCCCTGTCCACGTACCTAAACTACTACCCCTTACAAATCTCTATAGCGGTGCAGCAGGGATGGTTCTAAATTGCCCCAGGTATGAGGTGAGGATAATGGATTGTCGTAAATATATAGATCAGCTGGATGGAATAAGAAAACGAGAAAAAACAAAACACATATAGTACAGACATATACAAAACATATGATTGTTCAGGGTTGACTTTATAGTCATACACCTTAGCTACCTCGACGCGTTTCCCCCTAGACAATGCTATGGGCTCATCAGGAGGTGTAATAAAACTGTTGGTCTATACTAAATAAATGCAACCAGATAAATACTGGCATAGAGCCAGGTCACATGAAAAAAGTGCTTCAGGATAAATTCCGGCATAAAGCCAGGTCGCACAGACAAAGTAGGATAATCGCTCTACATTTAGTTAATACAGGGGGATGTGATCGGGCCAATAGAAATGCTTGATGGCATCATTTCAGGCCAGTTATATGCACATTTTGATAATCGTGCTGCATAAGACTCCTTCAAAAGCAGTTGGTATGTTCCGCATCCTATAGGGCAGAAAATAATCATATACCAGGGTCAGTTTGGGGTTTATCGCCCATATACAGATAAAGTCATTAGTCAGTGCAGACTTACAGTTTAGATAATGGGGAGGATCCCAGCAGGATATTGTTTCTGTTATCCCCCTGTCATGGAGTCTTGGTAAGACCCACACTAAAATCAAGAGTTATAATCAACAATGGTGCTTACACTGAATAAACACTAAAGAATCCAAGACCAGTGGTTGACCAAGGTAAATTAGACTTACACGGTGGAGTCTTACTCTCTGCTCTCATTCCCGACCAGAACATGTGGTGGACAGAAATTTTTTTGGTTTGGACACGGTATATTGATGACGTGTTTCTGGTCTGGAAAGGTGGGTCGGACGAATTCGATAGGTTTATTATTGAGCTCAATGTGAACAAAATTGGTCTTCGATTTACATCAGATATCGACCCGAAGACAATTGCCTTCGTGGATGTATGTGTCACGATCAGTGGCGACAAACTAATGGCCAACATGTTTAGAAAGACGACCGCTACCACCTCCTTCCTGCACTGGGATAGTCACCATCCGGTCCCCCTCAAACGAGGGATACCGAAGGGACAATGTGCCCATCCACAAAGACTTTCAAAAGTACCTAAGGTTGGCAGTTCATGTAAACTCCCATCTGTTGCACCTACAGTTCTGTGCCCTGCCATTCGGAATTGCCGTCGCTCCAAGGATCTTCACAAAGATCATTACCGAGATGACGCCCCACATCAGAGAGGGGGATGGCATCTTCATCCCGTACTTGGACGACTTCCTGCTGGTGGCAGAGTCCAAGGAAAAGGTACAGGATTTCCTAATTTATACACAAACAATTGTGGAAAAACTGGGTTGGGTAATTAACTGGGAAAAATCTTCTCCCCTTCCTACAAGACAGAAGATTTTTTTAGGAATCTTATTAGATTATTAGATTCTGAGGTTCAAAAGTCCTTTCTTCCAAGACAGAAAATTTAGATTGTTTTTTTCTTTGGTGCAAGTTTGGTGCAGGAAGGGTATGTCTCTTTTAGGTCTGTTTACCGCCACTTTTCCTGCCGTTCCATGGGGTCAGCTGCATTCTAGGAGTTTACAATTACAGCTATTAGATTCCTGGGATGGTTTTTAGTCAGACCTGGATAGGAAGATTAAGTTGTCTAATGATGTTATCTCTTCCTTAGTTTGGTGGTTACAGGAGGAAAATGTATCCAGAGGTCTTGATTGAAACCCTCGATGTTCTGTGGTAATAACCACAGATGCTAGCCCCGTAGGGTAGGGGCACACATGGGGGACATAAACTGCCAGGGGTCTTGGGAACTGGAGTCTCAGACTAGATCCTCAAATTACAAGGAGACTCTTGCAGTTTTTAAGGCCCTTCAATCCTTAGCTCCTTCTATCAGGGGTAAAGATGTAAAAATGTTGTCCGATAATACAACTACTGTGTCCCTGATCAACAGACAAGGAACTACCAGATGTGCAAGTCTAATGTCATTGTCTTTTCAGTTTCTCTCTGGCAGAATCTCAACTAAATTCAATATCAGCGGTTCACTTAAGAGGACATCTGAACCTGAGAGCAGACTATCTCAGCAGACACCGGATTCGTCAAGGAGAGTGGAAGTTAAATCCAGAAGTGTTCCGGAAGATCTTATGTGGCAAGCCTCAGATCATCAAGAAGATAAAAGAAGAAAGGGCCAAAGTCATCCTAGTGGCTCCTTTTTGTCCTCGGAGGGCTTGGTTCTCCTGTCTAAAAAGCCATGTCGCTAGAGGATCACTGGGTCCTTCCGTAGCTTCCCAATCTACTCTTACAGGGCTCAGTATGTCATCCGGAGGTGCTCAATCTCCATTTGACGGCTTGGCTTTCGAGAGGTTAACTTTAAAAGCTAAGGGATTGTCGGATGCCGTCATCTCCACTTTGCAAGCCAGCAGAAGAGAGGTTACGTATAAGATTTATGTCAGGATCCGGAGAAAATTTCTGTCCACGATTAACCTGGCTTTCTTTGATCTGGAAAAACCCAGCTTGGCAGACATTTTGGATTTTCTGCAGAAAGGTCTGGAGAAGAGTTTGAGAGTGGCCACTCTCAAAGTTCACGTTTCTGGCTTAGGTGCTTTGTTTGGCCAGAAGATTGCAGATCATCCCTGGATCATTAGATTCCTTAAGTCAATCAAGATACTTCAGTTATCTGTACCGATACGATCGCCATCTTGGGACCTTTCAGTGGTTCTTCAGTACTTATGTGTAGGTCCTTTTGAGCCCTTATCTGATGTTCCTCTCAGACTGCTAGTTCAGAAGACCACCCTCTTGGTCGCAATAAAATCGGCTCGTAGGGTAGGAGAGTTTGCAGCCTTATCTGTCAGAGAGCCCTTTATTCAGATACTAGAAGACAGAATAATCTTTAAACCGGATCCAGCATTTCTGCCCAAAGTGGTCTCTGCTTTTCATATGTCCCAGGAGGTGGTGCTGCCCTCCTTCTGTGCTAATCCCTCTTCTGAGGGAGAAAGGCGTTTTCATATGTTGGATGTATGCAGAAGTGTTCTGGAGTACATAGACAGGACTAAGGGCTTCAGGACGTCTGATAGACTCTTTATTCAGGTGTCAGGGCCAAATAAAGGTGACAAAGTAAGAGGAGACACCATCTTTAGCTGGATCAGGCAGGGCATTTCTACGGATTATGTTTATGCAGGTTTATCTCCTCCGGATAGACTGAAGTCCCATTCTACTCGGGCGGTGGCATCTTCCTGGGCAGAAAGGAGAGGTGCCTCCATTGACCAGATTTGTAGGGCGGCTACCTGGTCGTCTACACACACTTTTTTCCGTCACAATAGACTGGATGTGGGTTCATTTTATTCCTTAGCTTTTGGCCGTAAGGTGCTTCAAGCTGTGGTCCCACCCTAATTTCTTCTCTGGTATTCTCTCTAGTGGTGCTGTCGTGACATGGGGGAAAGCCGGTAATTCTGTTTCCTCATGGTCACGACAGCACCACGGGGCTTCCCACTGTTCTATCTTGATTGTGCACAGTTGGTGCTCTCGAGGTGTCGCAAAAAAAAAAAGTGTTAGCTTGTTCTTTTGTTGTTAAGTGGTATGCATTATTTCAGATGTTAACTAACAAGAAGGCTTCCTAGATCTTTGTAATTCACTGATGTATGGGACGGAAGTGCTTCCTTTTGTGCTCTAGGTTTCCTGTCCCTGGGGGAGGAGTCCATCTCTCTGGTGGTGCTGTCGTGACCGTGAGGAAACAGAATTACCGGCTTTCACTTTGCAGCTGCTCCGCCCACACAGCCTCTCATCAACATGAGCATGCTATGCTGAATGCAGTAGAAAAATTATATATACACAGTATATCTCTCATGATACAAATACCTCTTGGCTTTAGTTATTTTCTGGGGCACTTTCTTGTTTGTTTTTTTTTATACGTATAGTGGCCAACCCCTTCAAGTTTACCTGTAAAGGTTAGGCTACTTTCACACTGGCATTTTGGCTTTCCGTTTGGGAGATCCGTTCAGGGCTCTCACAAGCGCTCCAAAACGGATCAGTTTTGCCCTAATGCATTCTGAATGGATAAGGATCCACTCAGAATGCATCAGTTTGACTCCGTTCCGTCTCCATTACGCTTTGGAGGCGGACACCAAAACGCTGCCTGCAGCATTCTGCTGTCCGTCTGAAGAAACTGAGCCAAACGGATCTGTTCTGACACACCATGTACAGTTGTGTTCAAAATTATTCAACCCCCAATGCTGTAAAGGGTTTTAGGGAATTTAGTGTACATTTGTAATTGTGTTCAGAATTAAATCTTACAAGGACTTTTTAAAGAACCAAATGCAACTAAAATGACATCAATTGTTTTTGTAATACAGTATTAAATGTTTTTTTGTGTGATTTCTTCATTGACACAATTATTCAACCCCTTAAAGACTACCACTCTTAAGAACAGAGGTTCATTCAAGTGTTTTCGGTCAGGTATTGAAAACACCTGTGGATGTCAAGGAGCAGCAATATAATAAGCACCAATTAGGCAGATTTAAAAGGACTGTGATACTCAGCTCCTTCTAGACATTTACTGGTGTGTTTACAAACATGGTGAAGTCAAGAGAATGGTCCAGGAAGACAAGAGAAGAGGTAATTTATCTTTACAGGAAGGGCAATGGCTATAAGAAGATTGCAAAGATGTTAAACATGCCAAGAAACACCATAGGAAGCATCATTCGCAAATTCAAGGCAAAGGGCACTGTTGAAACGCTACCTGGTCGTGGCAGAAAGAAGATGCTGACTTCGACTGCTGTGCGCTACCTGAAGCGCAAAGTGGAGAAAAGTCCCAGTGTGATTGCTGAGGAACTGAAAAAAGATTTGTCAGATGTGGGTACTGAAGTTTCAGCTCAGACAATAAGGCGCACACTGCGTAATGAAGGCCTCCATGCCAGAACTCCCAGGCGCACCCCCTTGCTGTCTCCAAAGAATAAGAAGAGTCGACTGCAGTATGCCAAAAGCCATGTGGACAAACCACGAAAGTTTTGGGATAGTGTTCTGTGGACTGATGAAACAAAATTACAACTGTTTGGGCCCATGGATCAACGCTATGTTTGGAGGAGGAAGAACAAGGTCTATGAAGAAAAGAACACCTTGCCTACTGTGAAGCATGGCGGGGGGTCAATCATGCTTTGGAGCTGTTTTGCTTCTACAGGTACAGGGAAGTTTCAGCGTGTGCAAGGTACCATGAATTCTCTTCAGTACCAGGAGCTATTGGATGAAAATGTGATGCAGTCCGTCACAAACCTGAGGCTTGGGAGACGTTGGACCTTTCAACAGGACAATGATCCCAAGCATACCTCCAAGTCCACTAGAGCATGGTTGCAGATTAAAGGCTGGAACATTTTGAAGTGGCCATCGCAGTCACCAGACTTAAATCCGATTGAGAACCTCTGGTGGGACTTAAAGAAAGCAGTTGCAGCGCGCAAGCCTAAGAATGTGACTGAACTGGAGGCTTTTGCCCATGAAGAACGGGCGAAGATACCCGTAGATCGCTGCAAGACACTTGTGTCAAGCTATGCTTCACGTTTAAAAGCTGTTATAACTGGAAAAGGATGTTGTACTAAGTACTAAGATTGAATGTCACTTGGGGGTTGAATAAAACTGATAATGATGTGAGCACAGAAAATACATTTGTCTTTAAAAGAGCTTAGTGGTGAGCTGGCAAAACCGTTAACAGATTTATTTAACCAATCATTAGTAACAGGAGTCGTCCCGGAAGATTGGAAATTGGCAAATGTCGTGCCCATTCACAAGAAAGGTAGTAGGGAGGAATCGAGCAACTATAGACCAGTGAGTCTGACATCAATAGTAGGCAAATTAATGGAAACCCTACTAAAGGATAGGATTGTGGAACATCTAAAATCCCATGCATTGCAAGATGAAAAACAACATGGGTTTACTTCAGGGAGATCATGTCAAACAAATCTTATAGATTTCTTTGACTGGGTGACTAAAATAATAGACTGTGGAGGTGCAGTAGACATCGCATATCTAGATTTTAGTAAGGCTTTTGACACTGTCCCACATAGAAGACTTATCAATAAACTGCAGTCATTGAGCATGGACTCCCATATTGTTGAGTGGATTAGGCAGTGGCTGAGTGACAGACAACAGAGGGTTGTAGTCAATGGAGAGCATTCAAAACAAGGTCATGTTACCAGTGGGGTTCCACAGGGATCTGTACTGGGACCAATTTTGTTTAATATCTTCATAAGTGATATTGCAAAAGGCCTCGATGGTAAGGTTTGTCTTTTTGCTGATGACACAAAGATATGTAACAGGGTTGATGTTCCTGGAGGGAAACGCCAAATGGAAAAGGATTTAGGAAAACTAGAAGAATGGTCAGAACTCTGGCAACTGAAATTTAATGTGGATAAGTGCAAGATAATGCACCTGGGGCGTAAAAACCCAAGGGCAGAATATAGAATATTCGACACAGTCCTGACCTCAGTATCTGAGGAAAGGGATTTAGGAGTAATTATTTCAGAAGACTTAAAGGTGGGAAGACAATGTAATAAAGCAGCACGAAATGCCAGCAGAATGCTTGGATGTATAGGGAGAGGTATAAGCAGTAGAAAGAGTGAAGTGCTTATGCCGCTGTACAGATCACTAGTGAGACCTCACCTGGAGTATTGTGCGCAGTACTGGAGGCCATATCTCCAGAAGGATATAGATACTCTAGAGAGAGTTCAGAGAAGAGCTACTAAACTAGTACATGGATTGCAGGATAAAACTTACCAGGAAAGGTTAAAAGACCTTATTATGTATAGCTTGGAAGAAAGAAGAGACAGAGGGGATATGATAGAAACTTTTAAATACATAAAGGGAATCAACTCGGTAAAGGAGGAGAGCATATTTAAAAGAAGAAAAACTACCACAAGAGGACACAGTTTTAAATTAGAGGGGCAAAGGTTTAAAAGTAATATAAGGAAGTATTACTTTACTGAGAGAGTAGTGGATGCATGGAATAGCCTTCCTGCAGAAGTGGTAGCTGCAAATACAGTGGAGGAGTTTAAGCATGCATGGGATAGGCATAAGGCCATCCTTCATATAAGATAGAGCCAGGGACTATTCATAGGATTCAGATATATTGGGCAGACTAGATGGGCCAAATGGTTCTTATCTGCCGACACATTCTATGTTTCTATTTGTGGTTATTTCATTATAAATGTTATGTTATATTTGTCTGACTTACAAGTGCCTCTTTGATTTAATTGTAAACAAGATGACTGAAATGATCAAAATCAATGTCAAACTGGCCAAAACACTCAATTTCAGTGGGGGTTGAATAATTTTGAACACAACTGTAAGTCAATGGGGACGGATCCATTTTCTATGACACAATCTGGCACAATAGATAACGGATCCGTCCTCTATTGACTTTCAATGGTGTTAACAGTATTTCTGGTGGTAGAAACCCTTTAATGAGGCTGACTGACATTAGCGATGCGCTAATGTCAGCACTACATAACAGTATGTTTTTTACCTTTTTCCCTGCAGCCGTTTTGGTAAAAAAAAAGGCTCTTTTATAATATGCTAATGAGTCTCTAGGTGCTATGTGGGCGTAAAATCAGCACCTAGAGGCTCAGTCTACTCACCCTTTATCCCGCCCAGGTCTTCTGTTCTGCCCGCCCCGGTCCTCTTGATTGATGCCACTGTCCGCCTCATCGCTGCTGAAATCCCGCGCCTGCGCCGTTCACTTCTGTATTCGGCGCAGGCGCAGTGAGTGTATGCCACTCTCCTGATGCTGGCTTCCTCACTGTGACATAATCGGCGCAGTGAGGAATCCGGCACCAGGAGCGCATCATTCACTCACTGTGCCTGCGCCGAATACAGAAGTGAACGGTGCAGGCGCAGGATTTCGGCATCGATGCAGCGGACCGTGCCATCAATCAAGAGAAGCAGGGCAGGCAGAACAGAGGACCTGGGCGGGATAAAGGGTGAGTAGACGGAGCCTCTAGGTGCTGATTTTACGCCCACGTAGCACCTAGTATATTATGCAAGTGCTTTTTTTTTTTTTTTTTTTTACCAAAACGGCTGCAGGGAGAAAAGGTAAAAAACATACTGTTATGTAGTGCTGACATTAACACATCGCTAATGTCAGTCAGCTCCATAACAGTATTTTTGGTGGTAGAAACCCTTTAAGACGGATCAGTCTTGGCTATGTTAAAGATAATACAAACGGACGGTTTGATTATCTGAACGGATCCGACTGTGCAGATCCATGACAGATCCGCACCAAACGAGAGTGTGAAAGTAGCCTTAGGCCTATTGCACACGACCGTATGGCTTTTTCAGTATTTTGCAGTCTGCAAAAGAGGCGATTACTCTTACCGGTAATTGGATTTTCCAATAGCCTCCACAACGGCACTCCAGGAGGGTGTCCCCGCCTCCCTAGGAGAGGAAACAACGTAGAAGCGCAATCTTAAAAGGCCCCCTCCCCTAACCTGCTTCAGTTAATGACATAGGACTCGGTTAGTTAGTTCAAGAAGTGTATTGATATAATGAATAGTATAACAACATAACATAACATAATATATCCCACAATAATTAACATAACTTGGGTAGGGAATCCAGTGCCGTTGTGGAGACTATTGGAAAATCCAATTACTGGTAAGAGTAATCGGCTCTTTTCCCCGGTGCCTCCACAACGGCATTCCAGGAGGATTAATAGAGAAAAAAAACTCTAGGGTGGGACTACTGCAGATAAGACATATGATAAATCACGAAGTACATCTAATTTATAATGCTTAAAGAAGGTATTTGGGTTTCTCCACGTAGCTCTCTGCATATTTGCTCTACTGAGGCAGAGACATTCTCTGCCCATGAGGCCGAGACAGCTCTGGTAGAGTGTGCTTTAATTCCTTTTAGAAAGGGTCAAGCTTCTTTGGAGGTAACAGAACTCGATGGTGCTTCGGATCCATCTGGCTATGGTACTTTTGCTTGCCGCCGATCCCTTATGCTGGCCTTGATACTGGAGAAGGAGATGGTCCGATCTTCTGAATACTTTTGAGACTTCTAGGTAAGTTAACAGGCATCTTCTGACATCCAAATTATGGTATCTCCTTTATAACTCAGAAGCTGGATTCTCACAGAAGGATGGAAGAGACGACACCTGTTGGCGATAGAATTTTGAGGCCACCTTAGGTAGGAACATCACGGTGTGTTTAAGGATAATGCTGTCTTCCAACACTGTGAGATAGGGTGCTCTGCAGGAGAAGGCCTGGGTCTCTCCCACTCTTCTAGCTGACGTTATTGCTAGTAAAAAGGTGAGTCAGGAGCTTAAGTGGGATCTCTTGCAAAGGTTCAAAAGGTGCGTCCATTAATACTTCTAACACTAGATTCAGGTCCCAAGGAGGAATGGTAGAATGGACAAATGGGCATCTTCCGAATGCTACTTTTATGAACCGCTTTATCAACGGCAAGTCTGCCAGCTTTACGTCAAGAAAACTACTCAATGCTGAAACTTGCACTTTGAGGGTATTTGGCTTGAGACCTTTGTCAATACCGGCCTGCAGAAAGTCCAGTATGAGTGGAATATCGGGATCCTGACTGCAGTACAGTCTGTCTCCTGCAAACTCCAAAAAGGCCTTCCATGTTCTCCTGTAGATCCGGGAGGTAGAGTCCTTTTTACTACAAAGCAGAGTGGATATTACAGATTCCGATAGGCCCCTTTGTTTTAAGTGGACCAGTTCACTCTCCAGGATGTTAAATGTAGTCTCGCTACATCTGGATGGAACACTGGACTCTGACGTAGTAGTCCGGGATACGAAGGGAGAGACCAGAATTGACCTGCGTAGAGATTGTAGAGGAGGGGAAACCAGGATCTTTTTGGCCAAAAAGGTGCAATCAGTATTAACTGTGCCTCTTCCTCCATTGCCTTTACTAATAACTTTGGAATCATACTGTAAGGGGGGAAAGCATACAGGAGATCCTTTGGCTATGAATATGACAGAGCATCCACCATTAGTGGGTGATCCCTGCTGGAGAGGGAACCGAATAAATCGAGTTGTTTGTCCTTCTGATTTGCGAAGAGATCCACTTTTGGCAACCCCCATTTGAGAGATATCTGTCTGAACATGTTGGGATCCAATGACCACTATCCCACTCTTAGATCTTCTCTGCTGAGATAATCCGCCATTCTGTTTTCCTCACCCTTTAGATGGACAGCTACCAGGGATTTTATATTTTTCTCTGCCCAACCGAAAATCTTCTCTGACAGTTGTAGCTCTCTGCTTCTTGTACCCCCCTGCCTAAGTAGGCTACTGTGGTAGCATTGTCGGACAATATCTTTATGTGATCGGATTTTACAGATGGATGAAGACACATAAGTACCTTCAAGACTGCCGCCAATTCTCTCATGTTCGAAGAGACAGCAGACATCCCTGGGCTCCAGGTGCCCTGGACCACCCGATTTCCTGTGTGGCCTCCCCATCCTTGGCTGCTGGCGTCTGTTGTTTTAACAATCTGAACTGCCGGTCGCCAAAAAACTCCTCTTTGGAGATTTTTCTTTATCTTCCACCAGAAGAGAGACATCTTCACTTTTTCTGGAATTTTCACTCTCCTGTTTAGAGAATTCTGATTTCCGTCCCAGGATTCCAGAAGGAACCTTTGCAGTGTCCTTGTATGATGCTGGGCCCATCGGACTGTGGGAATAGTGGATGTTAGATGTCCCAACAGTCTTATGATGTCTCTGATGGCCACTCTTCTGGATTCGCAGAATTGGGAGATTTTTTTTACTTACAACCATCTGCTTTTCTGGAGGTAAAAAGGACATAAGGTTGTGTGAATCTAGCAGGATTCCGAAGAATTTCTTGTGCTGACTGAGAACCAGGTCTGATTTTGGGGTATTTATTACCCAGCCTAACTCAACCAGCTTTTTTTGCCCCGTCTTCAGATGCCCCTGGTGGTTCTGAAGAGATGAACCTGCTATCAAAAGGTTGTCTAGATATGGGACCACTAATTATTCCCTGGAGATGTAGATATCCCGTCACCTTGGCCATAATTTTCAAAAATATTCTTGGGGCTGATGACAGCCCGAAAAGGATGCCTGGAACTGAAAGTGGTACTCCTGTCTTCCTAGGAGTATTGCAATCCTGAGGTACTTTTGGTATGCTCTGTGTATGGGAACGTGGCAATACGCGTCCCAGAGGTCTATAGTTACCATGTAACAGTTGCGAGACAGGAGATTCACTGTGGATCTGATTGATTCCATTTTGAATCTTTTGTAGGTCATGTATTTGTTTAGTTTCCTTAAATTGATTATTAGTCTGAAGGACCTGTTTGGCTTTTGAATAAGGAATAGGGGAGAATAAAATGCTCACCCTTCCTGGTATTTCGGGACTGGAACAATACCGCTTTTTTTTTTTTTTTTTAAGGAGAGATATAATCTCTGTCTCTAGGGCTTGCTGCTTTTCTGACCTTTTTAATGGCCTCACGACGGTGAAAAAATTCAGTGCAGGCGTGTCGAATTAGAGTTTGTACCCTATGCATATGGTATTTATAACCCATGGGGAGGATGAAATCTTTTGCCAGGACGTAGAGAACATTTTTAACCTGCCACCTACTTGAAGCCTGGCGTCATTGGCCAGGTTTTGAAGTGAATTCAGGGTTGAATAGAAACCTCTTCCTCTGGAGGATTGCCATCTTCCAGTACTCTTTCTTTTTCTGGTCTGGTTTAGCTTTCCTTTGATATCGAAAGGATCGGCGCTGCTGATAGAATCCTTTCTTCTTGTCTGATGCTTTATCTAAGATATCTTCAAGGACTAACCCGAACAGCCTATCCCCCTCACACGGAATAGAGCATAGCTGACTTTAACTTGCATCACCAGACCAAGATCTGAGCCATATAGCTCTTCTTGTGGAATTGGAGAGGGCTGAGGATCTGGCGGAGAGTTTCATCAGGTCTGCAGATGCATCTGACAAGTTACAAGCATATTTTAAGATGGGTATTGAGGCCAGGATCTCTTCCCTTGGAGTTCCTGCCACCAAGTGTTCTTAAAGCTGCGTTAACCAGACTAAGAGGGATCTCGAGGTACAGGTGGCAGCTATACTGGGTCTTAGCATGGCTGTGTTTGTTTCCCATGCAAGTTTTACCAGACCTTCGCATTTCTTATCCATGGGATCCTTTAAAAGGCCCATGTCCTCAAAAGGGAGAGAAGTTTTCTTAGATATGCGGGCAACAGGCGCATCAATCTTAAAGGATAACTGTCACACTTAGACCCCAATTTCAATTTTCATGTATGTAGTTACTAATAACATGATATTCCAGAATCAGTTCCTATTAGACTGACTTTTTATACACTGAGCAGACGGCAGATCTCCCTTCCCTGGTCTGCGCTGCTTCGACTCTGCATTCTCCAAGTCTGCTGAGTGAGGGAGCGTCTGCCAAGCGCAGGGACAGGGAGAAGTGCACACAGCCCAGGCACTGTTATCAGCTGCTGGGGAGGACCTGGCTTTAATCATTTACTTACAGTCCCTGGCTGTCAGTAATGTGACACTGCACGCTGCACGCTCTTGCGTCCTCCGTCCTTCAACAGATAGACAGACCCTGCATAGCAACCTGATTTTAGGCACAGGTAAAAGTAGGCAGTACAGGGAATAAAAATGTGGAATTAAGGGGCAATTGAATACACAGTGAAAAGTTGGGCCACCAAGAAGATATTAATCACCACAATCCAATACTCCCAAAAAAATAAAAAATATGACAAGAGTTTTGTCCCACAGTACAGAGCCCTCCTCGGCGAACGGATGTTTCTCTTAAAAGAAGTGGGAATTACATTATTTTTCTCTGGATCTTTCCAATCTTTATTAATCAACATTTTAATGTTATGTACAGGAAAAACCTTCCTTTTCTTCTCTCCCAGCCCCTGGAACATCCTGTCCTGGATGGACTGAGGCTCTTTAACTTCCTCTATTTTCATCGTAGCCCTGATGGTCTTTTCCGTATCCTGTGGGCTACAAAGGGGCTTCCCCGATTCATCATCGGAGAATTCAGATTCTCCAAATAATCTCTCCCTCATCAGAGTTAGGCCTCATGCACACGACAGTTGTGTGCATCCGTGTCCGTTGTGCAGTTTTCCGTGATTTTCTGCAGACCCATTGACTTTCAATGGGTCCGTTGAAAACTCAGAAAATGCACCGTTGTTCATCCGCGTCCGTGATCAGTGTTTCCTGTCCGTCCAAAAAATATGACCTGTCCTATTTATTTGACGGACAACGGTTCACAGACTCATTCAAGTCAATGGGTCAGTGAAAAAACACGGATGCACACAAGATTGATATCCGCGTCCGTAGGCTACTTTCATACAGACGGATCCGAAGATCCGTCTGCATAAAAGCTTTTTCAGAGCTGAGTTTTCACTTTGTGAAAACTCATATCCGACAGTATATTCTAACACAGAGGCGTTCCCATAGTGATGGGGACACTTCAAGTTAGAATATACTACGAACTGTGTACATGACTGCCCCCTGCTGCCTGGCAGCACCCGATCTCTTACAGGGGGCTGTGATCCACAGACTTTCGGGACTCAGAAGCTTCCAGGGGAGCAGACATGCTGTACGCGCTGCGATGCTGGAAACGCTGTACTCCATGCTCCCGTCCTCCTCATATCCGTCAGTTCTCTTACGTCACCGGAAGTGACTGAGGCTTGGCAACGGAATTCCCGGCCTGTGCGCATGATCCCTTGTTCCCCGCGATGAGCGAGCAGGGAACGGAAGCCCGGGGGCTGCCTTCATGGAAGGACTTATGCCGAAGGAACGGGGACAGGGAAGGATCATGAACCCCGACCTC
The DNA here is from genome assembly GCF_014858855.1 of Bufo gargarizans. Taxonomy (NCBI): domain Eukaryota; kingdom Metazoa; phylum Chordata; class Amphibia; order Anura; family Bufonidae; genus Bufo; species Bufo gargarizans. The sequence continues at coordinate 714,401,834 of NC_058080.1, read as the reverse complement.
TGCACGGCCCTCCTGGATGGGGCAATATTTAGGCTGAGCGATCCATCAACCCCTGACATAGCAGGAGCAGCTTCCACGCGATCCCGAAAACAGGAAACAAACTGAAGCGGGGCTTTTAAGATTGCGCTTCTACGTTGTTTCCTGTCCAGGGGGGGGGGTGTCGTCGTCCCCCCCCGCCTCCCCAGGAGTGCAGTTGTGGAGGCGCCGGGGGAAAAAAAAATAGATCCGCAAAAAATACAGATGACGCCCGTGTGCATTCAATTTTTTGCGGAACGGAACAGCTGGCCCCTGATGGAACAGTACTATCCTTATCCATTATGCGGACAATAATAGGACATGTTCTATCTTTGAACGAAACGGAAAAACAGAAATGGAATGCATACGGAGTACATTCCGTTTTTTTGCGGACCAATTGAAATTAATTATTCAGTATACGGAATGCAAAAAAAAAAAAAAAACGGAACGGAAACTGAAAAAACAAACGTTCGTGTGCAAGAGGCCTTAGAGTGCATTTTAGGTTCATCCATTAATTTCACCCAAAAGCCAAATATCCCTAACTTTTTGTGGGTAATGTATTTCTTATTAAAATGGGAGCTGAACCCATCACTTTTCCTTCCGGTTCTAGAAGTAGTATATGGATTTAAGATACCAGGAACACAGCTGCAAGGTGTTTGTTATAGGGTATGTAAAATTCTATTTATATTTTTATAAAAATCTTGGCCTGTCCTGTGTTTCAGTGTTTCTTTACTCCAGGGTGTGAGCTAAAAGGTCTTCTGCGAGCATTAAAACAGGAACTAGAGACCTGCCAGGACCTTCCTCCCCAATGGCATCACTGCAAATACATTTTCCTGACCAATAAGACGTAGCATTGGCATGGCAGCAGGGGAACACAAACAGTGACTGTCATGAGGGCCCAGGCTTGTAGGCTGAGAATGAGACTTTGCTGCAGCCCTATGAGAGCTTTAGAGAAAAAGGCCACTTACTACATGTGTGGATTCTGGAACAACGTGACATGCTCTTTTTTTTGGCTGGAGGTATGCTGCAGGAAACAAGCGACAATACACATTTTTATATTTTATTTATTTTTTCCATTTTTTTTAATTTTCATTGGAGGGAAGGGGCAATCAATGTGCATGGTGTTTGGACCAGCTGAGAGAAACAGCGTCTTAAGTGATTTTGGTTTCATGAGAAGTGTCAAAACTGCTGGTTACAATTTGTCTAAGAAGTTATCTAGGGGTGGGACTCCTTCCTTCAAACCTTTACGTTTCCTGGTTTCTGCCACCACTTGGGAGGGGCGAGAAGTGGGGTCAAATGGATCTCCGTGCAGGATCTGCCAGTGGTCAAATACACATTGTGGGAAGGCCTGACCTCCAGTGTTGGACCTGAGGTCAGCAGTAAAACCTGTGAGGAGACATGACATCAGCAATGGAATGACCAGGATTTGTATGTGCTTTTGTAACTCAATTCGTAAGTTAATACATGGAAGATTAAAGGGGTTATCCCATGGAAAGTATCACCGATTCTGAGGATAGGGGACAAATATCGGACCCTGAGGACTAGGGGGTCGCAGTCCCCCTCTATGAATGGAGCTCCTCATTCTTGAGGTCATGTGGGAGGGGCCAGCAGTCAGACCCTTTCCCCCTCCAATCTGACATTTATTACCTATCCTGTTGATAGAGGATAAATATTTTTCATGAGATAACCCCTTTTACTACGGTCCTAAATTTACACAGCATAAAAGTAGACCAGGCAGACCCTTCAAAGTGTTAATGAGGCACAAAAACAGTAAATAATCTGAATCTGGCAGAAACAGAGCGAGCACCATAGCCTCTGGGTCCCCGCTGTTTGTGGCCCCACTGAAACGAATGGGTCCGCATCCAATCCGCAAAATTGTGAAATGGACGCAGACACAAATATATGGCAGTGTGAATGGGCCCTTTGTAAGTAATAACATGTTGTTTCCTATCAATTGATGCTAAAACTGCAAAACCAGAACACCAGCTCAAGACGGCACATTTTACTCCAATGTAGAGTAGCAGGCGGCCATATTAAATGCTATTGTTAATAAATCTCCCCTTGGTCATTATTGGTGCGGCAGGACCTGCTCCTGTTTCTTGTAAAACATTTATCCAAAAACCTGGACTTGGAAGAACTTACCAAAGGATTCATTGACAGGTAAGTAGGCCTTCACTACAAACATGGGTGTTCCAGCCACATGAGACTCCTCGAAGACATGTCCACGCTTCCTGTTCAGTACACCATAGATGCCGCCGACCACCTGCTCTGGGCACTGTGCAAATAAAAGGCGGCAGATGTCAAATACTCTGGAGCACTGAGCGGACTCTATAAAGATAAAGCTGCTGGAGAATGAAAGTGGGAGGCTACTGCTCCATCTCCACGACCTACCTGAATCTCCACCAGATAGATTGGCTCCATTATCCTGGGTTGGGCTGTGATGGCAGCAGCATACAGCACTCTCCTAGCAGTGGGGATGATCTGTCCACCTCCACGATGAATTGCATCAGCATGCAGTGTGACATCATGGATGTCGAATCTGGCGCCTCTCATGTTCTCTTCGCACAGGACTCCCTGCAAAGAAATATTCAAAGCCATACATGAATTCTACAAAAAGTGAAGCACATTTGGAGTTTTAATACATCTGCTCCATGTATACCCATCAGCGTTGCAGTCACATCAAAGGTTAAATTGGAGAACCCTAAACTTGTTTGCTACAGAAATGTAAGGCTGCCCTGTACACAATGCAGCCCAGCAGCGGGATCCCTATTTGGTGGGCTACATTGCACATGAAACAAACCTCATGTACATGTGCGGCCTGGAAAGTACAGGTGTGGTCCGGCGGTGAGCCGCATACAGATACTGCTGGTGAGCCACAAAGTGTAAGAGCAGCCTAAGTGATCAGATACAAAACGAACCTCCTTGGTAGCCCACTGGAATCCTGCCACAACGCTGTCCTTGATCTCATTGAGGTACTGGACTCCTTTAGTGACGTCAACCAGGATGTTTGGCCCAGTTCCATCGGGACCGAAACACCAGATCTTTCTGGCCTCTGCCACATCCCACTCGTACTTCTCTGCCAAGTAACGGGCGCGCAGCTTCAATTCCTGCCTGGAACTGACGTCACCCTTGTCGATGTCTTCAGCCAGGCCGTCGGGTAAGGGCCGGGCCTTCATGTACAGACGGTTGTGCTTGTTGGGAGATTTGGACAAGCAGAGCTGGTTGGATTGGTCACTCACAGTCTCCCTGTACGACACAACAGGGTCCGATTTCTAGAACAGAAAGAACAGTGTCAACAATGGAGAGTTCTTCAGTTCAAGATCCTCATCTATTTGTCAGAGCCGAGACCGCCTAAAAGTCACTCTCTCTCAGGAGAACCCACCATGTCCTCCCATCACACAACCCACTGCTTTCAACTAGCCGATACACAATTTCGACTGCAAGGAAATTGAACACTTATCATGGATCACAACAAATTGCTGAGGGTCCCATCAGTGGATGGCTTCTATTGAGAGACTGTCCAAAGCTAAAAAACGTTATTAATGTTCACTCAATAGACAGACCCCTATAGAAGAGCATTAAGGCCCTGTTCACATCATGTATGGATCTACACTTAGCATGTATGCCAGGTAAAGCTCCCAGCGCATCTTATACAGCTTCATTTACCCAACTGTAGTAGACGACACCACGCTATATAAAAAGGTATACAATTTTTTTTTTTTTATAATGAGGGGCATTTATCAACTCCTGCGGGGGGTAAAACAAACATTTGCAAGTTACGGCAGACCATATTTGCCCTATAATTTGAGACTACAAAAGGGGCTGAGCTTAGCATGTCCCACTGGATTTACTCTAAGTTACAGCGTGTAATTTATTCAGGAGCATCTTCCTACAGTGCAGGGAAATAAAGACTGGCGTATGGGAACGCCTTAATAAATCTCCCCAGAGGTCCAGAAATCTTGATCTGAACATGGCCCTGGTGGAAGGGGTCATATGATATTACATATCAGAGCAGACCTTCCAACCATCTGCAGTAATGGCTGACATCTCACCTTGATGGGGATACAGGCATGATCTTCTTCAAGGTCTTTAAGGCAGATTTCTAGATGTAACTCCCCGGCTCCTGCAATGATGTGCTCTCCCGATTCTTCAATTATACACTTAGCATAAAGAGAAAAGAAAGTACTATTTACTCTGAAATTACTTTGCTGAAAATATTAGAAAACTGTTGGAAATATTCTGGAATCCTTTCTATTAGTTATCAGTTATCCTTTACAAGGAAACCCAGGGATGAAGCAACTCAGAACAACTGGTCCGTTCACTTCTGGGGTACGGGACCTTCGTTCTCGTGATTAGTGAAGGTACCAGCGTTAGGACCCCCACCAATTTAATAGTTAACCCCCCCCCCGATCTGATGTTTCAAACTGGGCTCCACTGCCTGCTTCTGTCTCGACAGCAGGAAATTGCTGTGAAATTGGCTCGGGTACTCCGGCTGAGCAGCTTTCACAGCCATTTTCTGTCGCGTCGAGACAGGAGCAGGAAGTAGAGCACAGCGGGGCCAGTTTTAATAAATTCCCCCTAGTCTCTCACTACTCTATCAAAAATACAGAAAAGTGGCTTTGGTTTCATTCTCCACCAAAACGTGCGACCCTCTGTAGTCTCTATCCTATCTGCAGGCTGCTCTACATCAGAGCCTGAAGCCTTTTACATGCCCGCTTCCTGTATTCAGCTTCGATTCTGGTTGGTCACACCAGAGCCGTCCATTGCGAGCTGCTAAACACACAGGATCTCCGCTTTACCTGGACCATAGGATCAGACTTGGCCAGACGTTTCAAGCCCTCCACCAGTTTCGGGAGGTCCGCAGGATTCTTTGCCTCCACAGCGACACGTACGACAGGACTAACGCTGAACTTCATCACTCTCATGTTGTGGGCGTGCTCAAAGGTGGAAATTGTTCCAGTCTTCACCAGGAACTGGTCAACGCCAACAAGACCGACTATATTGCCACAGGGCACATCTTCAATGGGCTCTACGTAACGCCCCATCATAAGGATAGTCCTGCGGAATAAGAGGAGAGAAGCCTTGAGCTTAGGAAGTTACCATGCTTCTGGCTAATGTTGTCCCAGTGACTTTGGAGGTGACAAATCAACTTCTTCTGTCTATTGGATTCAATGGGGCAAGGAAGGGGAGCACTTACCTCTGAATAGGCTTCAAGTAAAGATCTTCCTTCTTCCCTGGAGTGTAGTTGGGACCCATAATTCGCACTTTCTGTCCAGTTGACACAATTCCAGAAAAGACACGACCGAAGGCATAGAACCGTCCTTTATCAGATGTGGGCACCATCTTGGAGATGTACATCATCAGGGGGGCTTTGGGGTCACAGTTTTTCACACCTACACAGATAGAAAATAGTGCCATCAATATCTCCTACTACGGGGGTGTCATGTGATCATATAAAATAAATTGATTTGTGCATTGGGCCGCTGAAAGCTCAAAGACCCAGCAAGCTCCCTCTAGTGGTGGCTGCAAGTAGCCAAAATGTTGTCTATGCAGGGGATGTGGAGGAATGTTTGCCATTTACATGCCTAGAGTAGCGCCACCTGGTGTTCAAAGTGTACAACACATCTACCTAATGAGCTAAGTGCTGGTAGACACACATGCTCAGTCACTAATCCTCCTTCTCTGCTCCCTGTGTATTGATTCACCGTTCACTGACTAGAAGTCCATACAAATTGCTTCCTCGCTGCTTGTCAGGAAAGCACCAGATCCGGTGTCGTAGAACAGCACTGTACGGTAAGCTGAGGAGACTGTTTCTGAGGACCGACTTTCGAGAAAGCAAATGCTATTTCTCTTAATTGTTCCAGACCCCACAGGAAAAGTATTATCTATTGTATTTGCACGGAAACTTACTGATGATTTTCTGATATAGCTACAGCTGACAGAGGGGGAAGGAAACTGACCGGGAGCTTATAATTACAGCTACAAGAGGGGGAAGGAGGCTGACTGGTGGTTATGTGGAGAATGCATATGTAAGGGGTTTGGGGAGTTGTAGGTAGCCCTCACACAGCAGCAAAGATGGGTGCTGATGGAGGCAACAAAGGAAAAAAAAAGGTGTTTATAAAATAAAAAAATAAAAAATAAGAGTGGTTATTAGCCATTTTTGACTTTTTATATGAATTTGACTTGTTGGATAACCTCGTTCAGAAATTAGTGAGCACAGATCATTTATCACAAAATGTTGTGCTGCACATCAAGCATGGCCCTGTGGCAGTGACCCTTACCCATAGCAGCTTCATCATCAGGTGGCCCCTCGTACAGCAGCTCACAGCGGTATTTCTGCGCCGTGACAGGGGAAGGCAGGTGGATGGTGATCATCTGCAACAAGGCGTCACCAGCCGGTAGCCAACGCCTCATCACTGCCTGCAGCACAGGAAAGAAGCATCCCGTTAGTTGGTGCATTACCGCAATTCTTACCAAAGAGAACAGAAATCAGCAAGAACATTCTTCAGTGTCCACAGACAGAAAACGAGAGCTGGATTTAAAGAGAGATTTCAGTGTTAATGATGATCAGCCATCGGGTTAGTGACATAGGAAGGCGTTTATGTAACAGATGTAGATTACAAAATGCCTTTATTTCTCCAAGAACTGGGGGAGAAAAAGTGGAGTTTCCCCTTAAACCGGACTGCTGCTCCAGACTAACCTTTAGTAATGGAGGCTGCCAGCCCTGGAAGAATACCCAAAAGTAATGTGTCCCAGGAGGCCGTATCCTCACCGTTACTCATATCATGTCACAATATCGTACGGTATGGCTTTTTTCAAAGTTCTTGACCAATGAGATATATAAAATAGTTAAAGGGGGTAACAATTATTAGGAAAGACCTGGTTCCGTCGACATGCAGGAAACGCATGGAGAAGCCTGGTCAGACAACCGTCGGTCGTGGTGGTGACCTGCCTTAGCCAGTGAATGGCTGAATGGACATCTTCAGGTATTTCCTGTAAGTCAAGGTGGGACCCGAGAGCAGAGACCAGCGGGGACCTTCTAAGTGTCGGAACAGCTGAGGATCTTTGAGTCAAGTGTGGCTTCTTTTAGTCAATTTGGACATCTTCCCCAATTATTTTTACCCCTTGAACAACTTGTCTAGGTTAAAACAGAAGGGAATCAGGAATTCCATGAGTTTGCTTGTGTTGGACTTTCCCTCTGAGGAGCTGTACCAGAAAGAACCGATAGCCATTCCCCACCTTCAGGATGGCTCATCCAACAGCGAATGTTAATGGGGGTTTGGTGTTGAGAATTAGCAAAACAGATGAGTAACAAGTAGAGGATACGACCCCCCCACCACCCCAATATTACAGCTGCACCCCCCCACTAGTCGAATATGGTCACACCTTTGTGCTGCTGAATACGAGGGCGACGGCTGCTTACAATTCCCATCCACGGGCACTCGAGAGTAACAGAGCCTGAAATAAAATGGCTTTCTGCCTGTCACTAACACTTATTACTGTCGTCTTCCTAGATGGGAGGAGAAAAACAAAACATTTCAGGGTAAAAAAGAAGAAAACTGGAGATCCTTTCTCCACGATTGGCGACACGTAGGTCCTTGTGGTTTCTGTGGGACGGTTGTTGGATTAAAACACAGAACAGGCCTACAAGCCTACAGCTCCTGTTTCCATGGTTACAGACTACAAACAAGTCCCCAGTGTAGTTGGATCCTGCAGTCAGGTTCTCATCTTGGTGATCTTCAAACAGTAGGAGGGGAAGTGACTGCTGGATTCGGACTGTCTAGCGTCTGTAACCATGGGCGCACATTATTCAAATCGGGATTATTTGCAACGTTGCCTCAGATTTTATTTTTATTGAAAAATACAGACCCCCTCACCCAAAGAATAAAACACTGGATTAAAACAAATCTTGAAAAACATTTTAGTTTTTATATAGATGAAAAAATAAATGTTCATAAAGAATTACTTTCTATATACATGACAGACTGAGTTACAGTCTATTACAGCCAGAGCTGCATTCACAAATCTGCTGCATATGGCCCAATAGCTTAGTTGAGTTTTTATGAAAAGTGGAATACTTTTTTTTTGTTATTTGGTGGTCCGATGTGGCAGCCATACTGGACTTTGCAGCATACTTTAAATCTAAAAGTAAAATACTGATGATCTAGCATCAATATCAGATTGGTGGGGGTCCAACACCTGGCACGCCCGCCGATCAGCATTTTGAAGAGGCCCAGGCCAATGAAGTCACGTTTATTGGTCACATTGCCTACCTGCAGCTCAGTCCCATTCGAGTGAATGAGCCTAGGCTGCAATACCAAGTACAGCCACTAAACAATGGACAGCGCTGTGCTTGGTTTTCTTGTGAGGAAACTTCAGTGCTCGGTATGCATTGCAGCTTCTTCAAATACCAGATCGGCAGGAGTTCAAGTAGTTGGACCCTCAGATAGAGACTTCTTGCCGTCCCCTGCCACCACCTTGCGGGGCTCCGTTCCTGATATAGGTGCGGGTCCCAGCGGTGGGACCCGCACCTATAAGACAATGGGGGCATATCCTAGCAATATGCCCCCATTGTCTGTGATGAGACAACTCCTTTAAATATGTATCCAAACCGGCTTGCACCATCAGTAATATAACTGCACCCAGTTTCTTGTCCGACCGAATCCCTGTTCACACCGCCTGGCAGCGGTACCATGGGTCACTTACAAGGTGGACCCAAGCACTTGCTGATTTCTCCTCTGGGTCTGTTAACGCTCAGAAAGAATTCAATTTCCACTGCTATACATTGGTTATTTCATGGCTCTAATGTTGTGCAACCTGCAGTATGTAGGCTGCACTACTGGAATAAGACCATGCCTATCCGGTGTTGCCAAAGCCAAATATCTAACAGGATAAATCGGTGTGAAAGGTAGACGTTCACAATTGTTATTAATTCTCAGCCTGGTAACGAACGTTAAAATAAAACAAAAACTAAACTTTATTGCGGATTCAATACTAAAATCTGGAGCAGTACAGCCACCCTAAAGCGTCAAATGCAGGCCAGGGTGCAATAGTTAATCAGAGCTATGTCTATAAAGATTTCCCTCAATCCTATTGCTCCCCTTTCACTCCAAGCTGGGAGACTTCAGAAAAGCAGCCCAGGATCTGAGAACTCTGTTTATTAAACAGGGTTATCCGCAAGACATTATCAAACAGGCTTACCACCACTCTCGGAGTTCAAATCGTACACAATTATTACGCTCCAAAACTGACCGACAACAGGACAATGAGCTGGGAATTATAGAGACATATGACAGGGCCAACCGACAAGTACGTGATAGATTACAAGACAACTGGGGAATCCTCCGGTTGGACCCCGATATACGTGATCTTATATCTGACCATCCCAAGATAACTTTACGACGGAGTTGGAATTTAAGCTCAAACATGACTTCATAGCGCCATAACCGGTAAGTATCCATGTGCCTCCATTTTTAAGGGGGTGTTTACCACAGTAGATGAAGACCGTACCTTAAGGAGTGGCTTTCCTTCCTTGTCCCGGTCCTCCGCGTCCAACTTGATGTCCAGTTTCTCAACCAGTTTGGCAGTCTCATCTTTTTTGAAGTTCATGATGGCATCAAATATCTACAGGACACAGGGCAGCAGGTGACTCAGCGTCCTGGAGGCACAGAGCATATTACACTGGAAGTGAAGGAGATATGAGGGATATCCATTACCTTAAAGATGGGGTCCAGTATGAGCTGGCTGAATGTACGCGGCAGCTTCTTTCCATCAGCGTTGGTCGCAGATTTGCTGAATTTGCCAGTGGCCGGATCAAAATACCTAAACGCACAAGGTGATGAAGACATCAGCGTTCTGCCATATTAACCGGATAAGACCTCAGTACCGTAAGAAAATACACTGGAGCTCAGGATATAACAGTCTGGGGACAAATCTCAACTGGGTAATGGCCGTGCCATGTCCTGTACTGCTCTCCAGTAGGAGCTGCTCCATTGTGTACTGTACAGGACCCTGAAGAAGTTCTTGTCCTCACCATAGAAAGTGACTTCCAGCATCTACTCCTGCTATATGTAAGGACTTTATTTGTGTTCGTTATCTGCTTATTTTTTCTTAAAAGGTTATATTCTCTTATACTGTGATGACATTTTGGGGCTTTGGAACCAAATACTAGTTTTTCCCAGTCTTATTGACTCAAGTTACAATGGTTGTCCCAGAGCCAACTTATATTGTAACCTGAGAATTACTTTACTTCTCCTGTATTATACTCCAGAGCTGCACTCACTATTCTGCTGGTGCAGTCACTGTGTACATACATTACATTACTTATCCTGTACTGATCCTGAGTTACATCCTGTATTATACACCAGAGCTGCACTCACTATTCTGCTGGTGCAGTCACTGTGTACATACATTACTTATCCTGTACTGATCCTGAGTTACATCCTGTATTATACTCCAGAGCTGCACTCACTATTCTGCTGGTGGAGTCACTGGGTACATACATTACATTCCTTATCCTGTACTGATCCTGAGTTACATCCTGTATTATACTCCAGAGCTGCACTCATTATTCTGCTGGTGGAGTCACTCACAGTCAGCCTGTCAGTGACATTTTACTTTACGTTTCTAAATGTATAATGAAAACGTTGATGTTTCCATAAGCGATATTTTATAGATATCTGACATAAGCAACGTCCCCCACCACCTCACCGCCGTATATAATTACATACTTGTCTCCCCATAATTTCTTCATCATGTCTTCTACTTTCTTTGATCGCTCAGTTGGAGTTGGCTGAGCCTTCTCTCCTTTGGATGCAAACTTGGCAACATACATCTCTGCAAACTGCTTGAGGGTGAAGGCCCAACCGTGCAGGCCCGACCCAAAACCGACTGTGCCAATCACAGGGTCAATCTACGGACACAAAAAAAAATACAAAATAAAAAGAAGAGGATGAGGACTGGGTTACAGAAAGCTGGAAACATTAAAGTTTCATAATATGGGGAATACCGCTGCCAATTAGTGATGCTGAGGAAACGGCCACATGTCGCAGGCAAAAACCGTGCCATCAAATCGCAACTTTGAGGTTTATAAACGTATTAATAATGCCCACAATTCTGCAGGTAAAGGCCAGCTGGCTGCGCAGTTTTACAGGCAAAAACATTGTTTATCTGTAGAACTGTATGAAACCGCTGCACTGTACAATAAAATAGCAATTTTTGGCCGGGTTAGCCCAGTACCCGCCACACGTGGCCACATCCAGATAAATTTGATCCATTCCAATGGCTTTGTAAAATGGGCTACACAAGGATACAGAGTCAATAAACAGTTTTATCAAAATCAAGATAAAAGTCTACTGAAAGACAAAATAAAATATACTTGCGATACGTGTGCACATAGCAGAGCACACAGCCGTGATGTCTCCTCACCATAATGTTGCCCATGGGGCCGGTTTCTCCCTCCCCGTAGGTAGAGATGATGACGTTGACGTTCTCCACTATCCTCTGGAAGGTCAGGAATAACTCCTCAGGTTCCAGCTGAAGCTCCAGCAGCGCTCGGTCCATTTTGTTCATCATGAGAACCGGTTTGATCCGTTCAGCAATTGCTTGTCGCAGAACTGTCTCCGTCTGGACGCAGACACCTGAAACCGAAGGTATGTAAAAGTCAAACACCTGAGACCAACTCCGCTTCCACAAGAACTTCCAGTTTCAGAAAATTTTCAACGTGGCACAACTTTTGGCTCTGCCGATCCCTGGAAAGATGGGGCTGAAGGTATATGGTTCACTAGACCACCACCTGTGCCTCCAAAAGAGAGAACGGTGCTCAGCCGAATGCTTCTGCTGGGGTCCCAGTAATCAGATCCTAGTACTGGTTTGAAAACTGCAGAATATTTTTCATGGGACAACCCCTTTAAGAATTTCTGAAACTCGAAGTGAAACTTTTGCCAAGTTACTAATGGTGGGGGGACACCACTAGTAACTTGGCAAAAGTTTCACTTCGAGTTAAGAAATTCTTAAACAGGTTGTCCCATGAAAAATATTCAGCCGTTTTCAAACCAGCAGCTGGATCTGAATACTTATGTAATTGCATGGAATTAAAATGTATTTTGGCGACTGAGTTATTCAGTAAAGTGTAGATGTCTAGCACCACCTGCTGCTTGTTCTTTTTCTTATTTCTATGTCCACCTCAATGAGGTGGTTGCACATGCTCAGTTCTATCCTTCAACTGCCACCAGCTGCAGAAAAAAAGTTCATACCTACTTAACTGCATGAGCTGTGATAGGGAGACAGCTGCAGCGGAAAGGACACACCCCCGTGAGCTGGGCACGCCTCCAGGCTGTCAGCTTGATAGAAATCTGGCAGAGCAATGAATGTGGAGATCTCTGGATCCATGTGAGGTCCAGGGCTGGTTCTAGCTTTGTTAGAAAGAGATTGTCATGTTCTACGTGATGTCCGATTTTAATTTTTTACATTCATCATGTGACAACTCCTTTAATCCCTAGGCAACCCTATACTAAGGGTGGTGGGCCTAGTTTCCTTCAAGGATGTCCTGAAGGCCGCTATCCTAAAGTACATTACATACAATGGGTCCATCACATTTGTGAGGCCGTCATCTTTCCTGGCCTAATATTTCTCAGAGTTGAGGGTTTGCTACAATTGCGTCCAGGTCATGGGATCTGCTATGGAAAACTAAGGTTTATGACTAACTTGGGTTCACAAAGATCTGTGGAGGCCATGCTGTGAAAAAACAATATCAGCTAGTGGTGCTTAAATTATTTTCATTGACTTCAATTCACTTCTGAAGTCTGTGAGTTGTCCATAACACATCTGTCCAGCCAAGTAGAGGCTGCTACTCTGTCACTTTCCAATGCTTTACACTGCAGCTCTGATTATGCAGGGTATGAGCACAAGCTCAGCAGGACTTTACTGTATGGAGAGCTGGTTTTCCGTTACAAGGGCAGAATGATTAGAAGCCACCAATGAAAATCAGATCATTTCCACACAGACCAAGCCAACCAAGTGGAGCACAAAATCTCCTTAAGGCCTCATGTACAAAACAGTTTTTCGGGTCCGCATCCGAGCCGCAGTTTGCAGAAGGCACACGGCCGGCTTCAGTTGTTTGCGGATCCGCAGTTTGCAGACCGCAAAAAATGGCACGGTCATGTGCATGAGGCCTAACTGATACACAGAAAAAAGATTGAGACTCCTCAGTGGTGGATGCTTTTTAATGGCTAACTGTAAAGATGAAGACAAAATTGCAAGCTTTTCAGACTATTTAGGCCTCTTCCTCGGGCATCTTTTAAGACAGTACCTGAAGAATCACATATTTACTTCCTTCGTCTCAAGGAGCCTCCCCTCCTCCCCTTGTTCAGTCATTGCTGAGGTGGGGGGGTAATGAGGGCATATCGCTAGGATATGCCCCCATTGTCCGATAGGTGCGGGTCCCATCTCTGGGACCCGAACCTACAAGGAGAACAGAGCGGGGAGAGCTGTGGCTGGAGGACCCGGGGTCCGTCCACCACCAGGCGCAGCCCCCTGCCTCTCCCATTGAAGTGAATAGGAGCGCACCGCGCATGCCCGGCCACCGCTCCCATTAACTTCTATGGGGCCGACGGAAATAGCCGAGCCAGCGCTTGGCCATTTTCGGCGGCTCCATAGAAATGAATGGAGGACAGCTGCGCATGCGCAGTGCGCCCTCCTGAACTTTCTTCGCTCCGTTCTCCTTGTAGGTGCGGGTCCCAGAGGTGGGACCCGCACCTATCAGACAATGGGGGCATATCCTAGCGATATGCCCCCATTGTCTAAGATGGAAATACCCCTTTAACTAGATAATACACATATATATATATATATATATATATTCAGTGCCTATAGAAAAGCGCCTCCTTGAAGTGTCACTTATGACGTATGTAGTATTGAGGTTAGGAAGACCGCCATCACAACATGGCGCGGACCCATAGATATTTATATTAATCCACACTCCAACGTTTATGAGCTGGTGCATACTGCGCAGAAGCCTAGTGTTCTCATCTCCTTTTCCTCCTAAAGCCAATGAAGTCATGGCGTGTGCCCCAGGAAGGAGCGCGTACCTGAAGGTGTAGAACTGCTTTACTTCTTGCAATAAACGTAGAGATTACCTTGACCAGCTACGCGTCAGCGTCTAGTCTCTCAGCCACGCGTTGATATTAACCCCTTGGGGCTACCTTGATTTGGAGCACCAGGGGAGAACTTGGAGGTCCAGCTTTAACAAAGTACATAGGAATATCGCGGTAGGTGAGACACGTGCTATAAAGCCGATCAGTATGGGTGGCGGTGTGGACAAACTCCTGGAGCAGTTGTAGATGAGCAGTGTGACAGTTTTATTCTCCTCTAATAGATATCCAGGCCATGAATGCGATGAACCCAAGAGGTCTGAACCCTGAAACCCATTCATGGACTGGATATCTATTAGAGGAGAATAAAACTGTCACACTGCTCATCTACAACTGCTCCAGCAGTTGTCTACACCGCCATCCATACTGATCGGCTTTATATCACGTGTCTCACCTACCGCGATATTCCTATGTACGTTAGTGTACAAATATGGGGAATATTTAGATACCGTGTTAAAGGAAGCCTGAGGAAGAGACCCAAATAGTCACAAAAGCCTGCAAATGTGTCTCAATGGGGGAGATTTATCAAAACGGTGTAAAGGAAAACTGGCTTAGTTGCTCATAGAAACCATTTTCCTTGAAAAATGAAAGGTGGGATCTGATTGGTTGCTATGGGCAACTAAACCAGTTTTCCTTTCTTTACACCCGTTTTGATAAATCTACCCCATATTTTTAATCTTCTATTTACTGGCAAACACAGTACAAATATATATATATATATTTTTTTTATAATTAATTTTTTTTACTTTACCTGATACACAGTCGACAACTACAAGTGCCCCGTCTGTAACGCGGAGGGCGGCCGTCACTTCTGATGAAAAGTCTACATGCCCGGGGGAGTCAATCAAGTTTATAAGGAAACCAGAGCCATCCTTGCATTGCTTGATAAAAGCCAAGTCGTTCTCATAGAGCTCGTAGTACAGCGAAATCGCCCTGCAGAGCAAACACACAGATGATGAGTGTTGTCCGTGGGCTCAGGACAGGTCATCAGTATTTGGTCGGTGGGGGGGGGGGTCAGACACGCGGGACCTCCGCCCATCATCTGTTTGAGAAGGCAGCGGTGCTCCTGTGAGCCCGCGGCCTTCTCACAGCTGGCCAAGCACAGCGCCGTACATAGTATAGCGGCTGTTTGTTATCGCAGCTCAGCCTCATTTACTTCAATAGGGCTGCGCGCGAAACCAGCCACGGACGCTATACTATGTACGGTATTGTGCTTGGTAAGCTGCAAGAAGGCCGCGGCACTCACAGGAGCACCGCTGCCTTCTCAAACAGCTGATTGGGTCCTGGGTTTTGGACCCCCACCGATCAGACACTGCTGATCTGTCCGGAAGATAGGTCATCAGTACCAAAATCTCACAAAACCCCTTTAAAAAACATAAAAAATACATTAAAAAAAAAAGGTAATGTATTTTACATGCAACCATAAGTTAACCTGCACCCCATCTCTGAAGCAGGAAGCCCCCGGCATTGGCGATATCAACACAGGAGCCTGGAATCCTATGCATCCACAGGATGCAATATGGCAGCGGTCACATGACCAAGTCACACAACAGCTGCCATCTTGCTTCCTATAGACGAATCGGATTCCAGGCTCCTGTTTCAACGCCATAGATGCCGAAGCAGCCGAGGGGCCTCCAACTTCAGAGCTGGGGTAAAGTACATGTTAGCTCATGCTGGAAAGTACAAAAAACTAGATTTTTGTACTTACCGTAAAATCTGTTTCTCTTCCGTTCATTGGGGGACACAGGCTTTGGCCATGGGTATAGCTGTTGCGGCTAGGAGAAGGACACCAAGCACACAAAGTGTAAGCTCCTCCCTTATAAAACTTGGGAAAAGTATGCAAAGACAACCGAGTAGCCGCCTTGCACACCTGGAGGGCCGAAGCCCCGTGGTGCACCGCCCAAGGGGCCCCCACTGCCCGAGATGAATGAGCAGTCACCCGGAAGGGCGGAGCCCGGTCCTTAACGCGGTACGCTTCCACAATAGCCAAACAAATCCAGCGGGAAATGGAAGCCGGGGCCTCAATTAACAATGGCCCCGGCTGCCCCAGAACAGACGCTCCGACCAGGAAGTGGCGCTCAGGAGGAGACTCCGCCCCCTCCTCTCCCAGGTGCATTCAGCAGGACGCAGCCATGGAAACAGTAGTAGACCCCAAATGAAGCCGGGGCCTCAATTACCAATGGCCCTAGCTGCCCTGTGGAAGCGGCGATATCCTCAACACAGAGGAGGGTAACTCTGCCCCCTCCTCTCCCCCAAGGAAGATGCCACGGAACCAAGGAAGCTGCAGGAGGAGCTTACACTTTGTGTGCTTGGTGTCCGCCTCCTAGCAGCAACAGCTATACCCATGGTCAAAGCCTGTGTCCCCCAATGAGACGGATGAGAAAAACAATAACATCTATGGACATTTTAAATGCGGAGGTATAGATTGGTCAACTCCCAAGTGGGGCTGCTCGACCCTTTCAGGGAGCTGGGACGCCGGTCTAATCAGGATCTGTGCGGGCGTCACATGGCTCCTTAGGCAGGCTGTTTAAACAGGCGCCTGTGATTGGTGCTCTAAGCCTCACTAGAATAGCTGTGCGTTTGCCACTCTGGATCACTGACTTTTTCCTGATTCTCTGATGTTGTCAGAGGCAAAAATCTGTAATTAGAGCCTGTCCGGGTTTCACCTCTTCATCTCGCTACTCTTTTCCCATATGGTTTAGGCCTCTGCACTTCACTATGAAGGGACAGCCATCCAGTTGGGGGCCATCGCTGAAGATGGATGGTGCAAGTGGGTAGGGACAGCGGTGCAGGTGGAGCTCAGGGCTGCACAGTTCTCTACCGTGACACCCGGGCTTTACACCCACACCCCCAAAAATGTACAATGCAGGTTTAAAGCCCCTGCTCTTGCTAGATTACAGGTCAGGTCCCAAGACCACCAGAAGTAGTCAGAATCAGCTATAAATGATGGATCCACACATGGATTTAATTTCATGTCAAATGAACACCACCACAGATTTTCTATTAGAAATCAAATACACACCAAAAATCCATGAGATTTCTGCTGTGCACTCACACATGAGCGTGATGGATTGGCCCCGGATGCGTTCAGCGAAACTCGCACCATTTTGCAAGCAAGTTCAGTCAGATTGGTCTGTTCAGTTTTTTTCCGCGCGGGTGCAATGCATTTTGATCTGTTTTTCACGGGCGTGAAAAAAAAAACTGAAGGTTTACAAACATCTCTTAGCAACCATCAGTGAAAAACGCATCGTATCCGCACTTGCTTGCGGATGCAATGGTTTTTTCACTGAAGCCCCATTCACTTCTATGGGGCCAGGGCTGCATGAAAAGCGCAGAATATAGAACATGCTGCGATTTTCACGCAACACAGAACTGATGCGTTAAAAACATCGCTCATGTACACAGACCTATTGAAATAAATGGGTCAGGATTCAGTGCGGGTGCTATGCGTTCACGTCACGCATTGCACCCGCGCGGAAAACTCGCTCATGTGAAAGACCTTATATGCAGATTTGGAGCTCAAAAAACCCTACACACAGCTTTACATATACATTATTATTTTTTACATAACACCCCTGTCCTACTACTAGTGTCCCTGGTACAACACGTATGACCAGGATGGGCACTGCGGTGAATGATAACCCGGTTGGCTTGATATCAGACACATGAGCCTCTGGTTGTGAAATTGTTCCGTAAATGAAAGCAGAGGCTAAATATACCCGCCGCTCATTGCCTTGGACTCTGTTCCTATCGCTGCCGAGAGGAGCGACAAAAATAAAGTCACAAGTGCGAAATGTATCCCTGCAGGGGGGGGGGGGCAGTCATCCTGACTCAGCAGCTCTGCCACATGCACATGGACCCGGGAGAAAGAAGCCTCTATCTACGAGAAGCAGAATACATGTACGGGCATGGTCAACTGATGAGATGTCTCCTGGGGACCTCATTCTACAATACAATAAGGATCAGTGGTCACGTGCCGTTCCTGCACACGTCACCCCTGAGACCACGGATTTGCTGGCAGCACTGACATACATGTAAATGGCATGTCACACAGGGATGGGAGCCATGATGCTGGAACTGGAAGGCTCTGACCAGGTCTTTTTTTTCTTTTTGGGACCATATCTGGTCATCCCTAACCTTTTTGGGGTCTCCTACAACCCTTTAAAGGGGGTTTCCAACTTTTTTATTTTTTTTTAAATGATGACCTATCCTTTGGAGAGGTCATCAGTATCTGATAAGTGGAGGTCCCACAAACAGAACCCCTGCCGATCAGCTGGTTGAAAAGGCTGAAGTGTTGACAGGTGTGCCATGGACTTCGCACAGCTCAGTCTAGGCCAGTGACGTCACATTTATGGGTCATGTGGCCTGGGTGCAGCTCAGTCCCATTTGAGTTAATGAGGCTGAGGTGCGAAACCAAAAAACAGAGGAGGCAGCTGCTCTCACCGGTGGGCACCACGGCTTCCTCAAACAGCTGATCGGCGGGGGTCCCTGCTGTTGTACCCCCACCAGATACCTTTGAGCTATCCTTTGAGTAGGAAAACCCTAGTATACCATCCTAATGATCCAGCACCTGACCCCCATTATTTATTAAAAACAGGGGAGGGGTGCACAGTAAGTTTATAAAGTTTTATCCTTTTAATAAATTCAGCGAATTTCAGACTTCACCAAGACTAGCGTAGGTAAGTCTGCCCCTACGAGTTCAGACACCGCTCTCTCTCTCTCTGAGATATTCAGAAACTGAGGGGCGTATCATTCAGCTGAGCCCTTCTGACCCTTCTTTTTGCACACATCAGACTACCTGGGATTTGTTTGTAGTCTGTAACCATGGAGACACACAGGAGACAAAACCAAGTAACAGTGTCACAGCACATTATTGCAGGGCTCAGCTGCCGTGTCCTGGAGTACTTACGTGGACTTGATGGTGATGCAGCGTTCCTGTTCGTCTTTGCGCGTGTCTGTGAATCGCGTTTCTCCGGCTCTGGAAGAAGCGATGATTCCGGCTTTACACACCAAAGAATCAGTAAGGGTGGATTTGCCATGGTCAACATGAGCAATGACAGACATGTTCCTGATGTTGGACTTTTTGTCCATGATCGCTCGGATCTGGTCTACTGTGAAGTTCACCTACGATGGAAACAGAAAAGAAGGAAATAAGCTCCGTAAACACTCTGCGAAAAATATAAGCTAGCGCCCCCTGCAGTCCAGGAGATCAGTATAGCAATATGGAGGACAGGGGTCACTGACATGGGATGCTTCTCTTGGGGAGCAGTAAAGGGATTCTCCACTATTGAATACTAATCTACGTTTAGGCAGAGGACGCCATTGGGACCTCCCAACATTCACAGCAGGACCCTCTATCAGATGACCATCTATCTATGGACATATGACAGGATTAGAAAAACATGGACTTCAAAAGTGAATGGAACTGAGCTGCGATACCACAACCTGTGGCACTGGTTTTGGAAGACAGCAGCCACGTATTTGTAACAGCCACTGTAAAGGGGTCAAGATGGGAGATGAAACTATCTGTAAGAGAGGAGAGGAATCATGGGAATTGTAGCCCTTTAACTTTATAAGCTAGCCCCGGCGGCATCAAAACTAAGGTGCGGCACAGAACTGAGCACGACAATGAAAAATAATGACTTCTGAGCTATTGTGCCATCCGCAATCCCCTGGTAAACAGATAATTTGCCATATTTTTTGGAACCTTAGAAAGCCCCTTTAATGACAACCTGGGGCTGTGGAGTCACATGGTATATCACATGATCCGTGTATTCCTGTCAGCAGCTCAGAATAGGTCATCAATATCACATCGTCAGGGCTCCAAAACCCAGCACCCTCGCCGATCAGCTATACGAGGAGATGGCGCGCGCAGTAAGCACGTGCCTCCTCTCTTCCTGTCCGCTTCTACTGTCTTTTGCGAAGACCATAAGACAGCAGTAGTTGACTGGAAGAGACGGCACATGCATACTGTATACAGGGCCGGTTTTAGACAAAATGTGGCCCTGGGCAAAATCAAAAGTGGGGCCCCAAATCTTGTAATAATGTACTAACAACACAGTTACATTCTGTCGATTCCGGCCCTCCCTCACAGATTTACACCCCATAAAGCTCCTCACACAGTTCTTCACCCTCATGGTCCCACAATACGCCACATGCCCCCTGACAGCAATGAGTTCCCCTCACTCACAGCATCTGAGAGTGTTAACAAAGTGCGGGATCCCTCTTCAGGCGCACCCCAGCGGAGATTGGGGAAAGCACCCTGTTCTATAAATAAGCCACAGCCTGTACTAGACTTCCAGGCTCATTGTTAGACCCGCGCCCCCCTCTCCTCCGGGGTCAGCCCCGCGCCCCCCTCTCCTCCGGGGTCAGCCCCGCGCCCCCCCTCTCCTCCGGGGTCAGCCCCGCGCCCCCCCTCTCCTCCGGGGTCAGCCCCGCGCCCCCCCTCTCCTCCGGGGTCAGCCCCGCGCCCCCCCTCTCCTCCGGGGTCAGCCCCGCGCCCCCCCTCTCCTCCGGGGTCAGCCCCGCGCCCCCCTCTCCTCCGGGGTCAGCCCCGCGCCCCCCCTCTCCTCCGGGGTCAGCCCCGCGCCCCCCCTCTCCTCCGGGGTCAGCCCCGCGCCCCCCCTCTCCTCCGGGGTCAGCCCCGCGCCCCCCCTCTCCTCCGGGGTCAGCCCCGCGCCCCCCCTCTCCTCCGGGGTCAGCCCCGCGCCCCCCCTCTCCTCCGGGGTCAGCCCCGCGCCCCCCTCCCTCCGGGGTCAGCCCCGCGCCCCCCCTCTCCTCCGGGGTCAGCCCCGCGCCCCCCCTCTCCTCCGGGGTCAGCCCCGCGCCCCCCTCTCCTCCGGGGTCAGCCCCGCGCCCCCCTCTCCTCCGGGGTCAGCCCCGCGCCCCCCTCTCCTCCGGGGTCAGCCCCGCGCCCCCCTCTCCTCCGGGGTCAGCCCCGCGCCCCCCTCTCCTCCGGGGTCAGCCCCGCGTCCCCCTCTCCTCCGGGGTCAGCCCCGCGTCCCCCTCTCCTCCGGGGTCAGCCTCGCGCCCCCCTCTCCTCCGGGGTCAGCCTCGCGCCCCCCTCTCCTCTGGGGTCCTGCACCCTTCTAATCCAACTCAGCTGTTGCAGAGCTAGACAGACATGACAGGTGACCCTAATATAAAATGGCCGCATCCCAGTCAGTGGAGCAGAGGGAGCCTCGTCCCCTCCTGAATCCCCGGCCCCCTGCACCTCTCTGACATCTGGGGGACCTCATCTTTGGGCTGTGCAGCCTCTCCGCCGACACTCACCATGGTGACGGATGCCTCCGAATCCCCGGGCACAGAAAAGCAAGGAGCCGCCTCACAGCTGGAGGACTTGAGGAGAAGGAGGAGAAGGCGGGGCGATGACGTAACTGACAGGCTGCTGGGAATAAGGGGCGGGGAGTCTCTGTAACCATGGCGACATGACGCAGCTGCAGTGAGGACCCCTCTCCTGCCGCAGTCAGTGCGGTGATGTCCGCATCCTCAGCGGACGTGTGTGCTGCATCTCCTCCGTCCATTTCTATATGGTCCCTAAAACACCGCATCATAAAAGCATCAGCCTATATTTACATGGCATCCTGGATTTTTCTAGGATTCCACTTTTAAAATCCGCACACAATTGCATGCAATTTTGATATCAGTCGGAAACCGCAGGGTTGTTTACACAGCACGTTTTTTTTTCCTGCTCCTGGCTATAAAACCACCGGCGTGGACGCTCATTCCGCGTTCAGTTCCGTTTCGACCTTAAATACACATCCCCCCCCCCCCCCCCCAAAAAAAAAAAAATAAACTGCATGCAATTTCAAAGCAGATGCCACTTCTACTATGTGGGGGCACTATGGGGGCATTCTACTATGTGTGGGCACTATGGGGGCATTCTACTATGTGTGGGCACTATGGGGGCATTCTACTATGTGTGGGCACTATGGGGGCATTCTACTGTGTGGTGGCACTATGGGGGCATTCTACTATGTGGGGGTACTATGGGGGTATTCTACTGTGTGGGGGCACTATGGGGGCATTCTACTATGTGGGGGCACTATGGGGGCATTCTACTATGTAGGGGCACTATGGGGGCATTCTACTGTGTGGGGGCATTAAACTATGTAGGGGCACTATGGGGGCATTCTACTATGTGGGGGTACTATGGGGGCATTCTACTATGCGGAGCACTATGGGGGCATTCTACTGTGTGGGGGCACTATGGGGGCATTCTACTATGTGGGGGCACTATGGGGGCATTCTACTATGTAGGGGCATTATGGGGCATTCTACTATGTGGGGGCACTATGTGGGCATTCTACTACATGGGGGTACTATGGGGGCATTCTACTATGCAAGGGCACTATGGGGGCATTCTACTATGTGGGGGCACTATGGAGGCATTCTACTATGCGAGGGCACTATGGGGGCATTCTACTATATAGGGGCATTATGGGGGCATTCTACTATGTGGGGGCACTATGGGGGCATTCTACTATGGGGGGTACTATGGGGGCATTTTACTATGCGAGGGCACTATGTGGGCATTCTACTATGCAAGGGCACTATGGGGGCTTTCTACTATATAGGGGCTTTCTACTATGCGGGGGCAGACTTACTGGAAGGAGATTCATCACCCTACCTAAGCCGCTCCCAAGGTATTGCACTGATCCAGCCAGAATCCTACTCCATACTGATGAGGGGCAAGGAACAGCTGCTGGTTAGGTCATCAGTATCTGTTCTCTGTGGGTCCGACACCCGGGACCCCCGCCGATCAGCTATTTGAGAAGGCACTGGCGCTCGCAGTAGCACTGCAGCCTTCTTGTAGCTTTGCCTAGGGAAAAAAATACAACATTATGGCTCCGGGAAGGCAAGGAGTAAAAAAAAAAAAAAAAATGGAAAATTGCGGCGTCAGGAAGGGGTTAAGGCGGTTTTGTATGTTGACATCCCTCCTGGGCGAGTGTCCCTCCAGGCTGCTCCTTCATATGCAGTTCAGTAATCGTTCAGTCATGCATCCCCTTAATAAGGGCTCATACACACAAACGTTTTTTTTGCGTTCCGTATACAGACTGTATTTTGATTCCGTATACGGAACCATTCATTTTAATGCGGCCGCAAAAGATGCGGACAGCACTCTGTGTGCTGTCCGCATCCGTTGCTCCGTTCCGTGGCCCCACAAAAATTATGAGACTTGTCCTATTCTAGTCCGCAAAACGGACAAGAATAGGACATCTCTATAATGGGCCTCCTGATCTGTTCCGCAAATTGCGGAAGGCACACAGGGGCGGCATCCGTTTTTTTGCGGATCCGCAATTTGCGGACCACAAAAAACGGCACAGTCGTGTGCATAAGCCCTAAGATTGTAACCACCAAGCGTAATGTACAAAGACTGCATAAAGTTGAGTTTGTGATGTGCCTTCACCTGCCACTATTATCACACTGTCCAAACTGTCTGCCCTCAACCTACATTGTGACCCAAGAAGCCATTGGTGGGCTTGGAAATAAATGGGGTCACAACGTGCCTGAATAGGAGATGTGGGGTCGGTCAACTTAACAGGGATCCAGAGATGGAGAAGTATTTCTGCAGCAATGCATGGCTCTTAAAGCAATGCCAGTAGGCAGGAGCAGACTGGGAACTTAAAGTGACCCTGGAAAAAACTTAAATGTGGCCTCATGTTGTTGGAAGGTTCAAATTGACAGAAGACCGGACAACACAAGCAGGCAGGGACAACACAAGCAGGCAGGGACAACACAAGCAGGCAGGGACAACACAAGTAGGCAGGGACAACACAAGCAGGCAGGGACAACACAAGTAGGCAGGGACAGCACAAGTAGGCAGGGACAACACAAGCCGGCAGGGACAACACAAGCAGGCAGGGACAACACAAGCAGGCAGGGACAACACAAGCAGGCAGGGACAACACAAGTAGGCAGGGACAACACAAGCAGGCAGGGACAACACAAGTAGGCAGGGACAGCACAAGTAGGCAGGGACAACACAAGCCGGCAGGGACAACACAAGCAGGCAGGAACAACACAAGTAGGCAGGGACAACACAAGCAGGCAGGGACAACACAAGCAGGCAGGGACAACACAAGCAGGCAGGGACAACACAAGTAGGCAGGGACAACACAAGCAGGCAGGGACAACACAAGTAGGCAGGGACAACACAAGTAGGCAGGGACAACATAAGTAGGCAGGGAACACAAGCAGGCAGGGACAACACAAACAGGCAGGGACAACACAAGCAGGCAGGGCCAGCAATACCATAGTACTGCACAAAATACCACCCCAGCAGAACCAAATACCATAGTGCAGCACAAAATACCGCTGCCTTGTTGCAGTATTCAACTGTATCACTGTCCTGAGGATGGCAATGCAGTTGAATTTAGGGCATCTGCACTGGCTGGCCAGGTGCATAAGTACCTGATATTCCTACATTAATCAAAGCATAGGTGGGATCATCACCAACCTTTACTATGTGGCAAAATTTTATTTCTCGCCCATTCCATTGGGGGACACAGACCATGGGTATAGCTTAACCACTTCAGCCCCGCTAGGTGAAACCCCCTTCATGACCAGGCCACTTTTTACACTTCGGCACTACACTCCTTTCACCGTTTATCGCTCGGTCATGCAACTTACCACCCAAATGAATTTTACCTCCTTTTCTTCTCATTAATAGAGCTTTCATTTGGTGGTATTTCATTGCTGCTGGCATTTTTACTTTTTTTGTTATTAATCAAAATGTAACGATTTTTTTGCAAAAAAATGACATTTTTCACTTTCAGCTGTAAAATTTTGCAAAAAAAACGACATCCATATATAAATTTTTCGCCAAATTTATTGTTCTACATGTCTTTGATAAAAAAAAATGTTTGGGCAAAAAAAAAATGGTTTGGGTAAAAGTTATAGCATTTACAAACTATGGTACAAAAATGTGAATTTCCGCTTTTTGAAACAGCTCTGACTTTCTGAGCACCTGTCATGATTCCTGAGGTTCTACAATGCCCAAACAGTAGAAAAACCCCACAAATGACCCCATTTCGGAAAGTAGACACCCTAAGGTATTCGCTGATGGGCATAGTGAGTTCATAGAACTTTTTATTTTTTGTCACAAGTTAGCGGAAAATGATGATGATTTTTTATTTTATTTTTTTTCTTACAAAGTCTCATATTCCACTAACTTGCGACAAAAAATAAAAAATTCTAGGAACTCACCATGCCCCTCACAGAATACCTTGGGGTGTCTTCTTTCCAAAATGGGGTCACTTGTGGCGTAGTTATACTGCCCTGGCAATTTAGGGGCCCAAATGTGTGAGAAGAACTTTGCAATCAAAATGTGTAAAAAATGGCCTGTGAAGTCCGAAAGGTGCACTTTGGAATATGCGCCCCTTTGCCCACCTTGGCAGCAAAAAAGTGTGACACATCTGGTATCGCCGTACTCAGGAGAAGTTGGGGAATGTGTTTTGGGGTGTCATTTTACATATACCCATGCTGGGTGAGAAAAATATCTTGGTCAAATGCCAACTTTGTATAAAAAAATGGGAAAAGTTGTCTTTTGCCAAGATATTTCTCTCACCCAGCATGGTTATATGTAAAATGACACCCCAAAACACATTGCCCAACTTCTCCTGAGTACGGCGATACCAGATGTGTCACACTTTTTTGCTGCCAAGGTGGGCAAAGGGGCACATATTCCAAAGTGCACCTTTCGGATTTTGCAGGGCATTTTTTACACATTTTGATTGCAAAGTACTTCTCACACATATGGGCCCCTAAATTGCCAGGGCAGTATAACTACCCCACAAGTGACCCCATTTTGGAAAGAAGACACCCCAAGGTATTCCGTGAGGGGCATGGCGAGTTCCTAGAATTTTTTATTTTTTGTCGCAAGTTAGTGGAATATGAGACTTTGTAAGGAAAAAAGAGAAAAAAAAGAAAAATCATAATTTTCCGCTAAATTGTGACAAAAAAAAAAAAATTCTAGGAACTCGCCATGCCCCCCACGGAATACCTTGGGGGTGTCTTCTTTCCAAAATGGGGTCACTTGTGGCGTAGTTATACTGCCCTGGCAATTTAGGGGCCCAAATGTGTAAGAAGTACCTTGCAATCAAAATGTGTAAAAAATGGCCTGCGAAATCCGAAAGGTGCCCCTTTGCCCACCTTGGCTGCAAAAAAGTGTCACACATCTGGTATCGCCGTACTCAGGAGAAGTTGGGCAATGTGTTTTGGGGGGTCATTTTACATATACCCATGCTGGGTGAGAGAAATATCTTGGCAAAAGACAACTTTTCCCATTTTTTTATACAAAGTTGGCATTTGACCAAGATATTTTTCTCACCCAGCATGGGTATATGTAAAATGACACCCCAAAACACATTCCCCAACTTCTCCTGAGTACGGCGATACCACATGTGTGACACTTTTTTGCAGCCTAGATGCGCAAAGGTGCCCAAATTCCTTTTAGGAGGGCATTTTTAGACATTTGGATCCCAGACTTCTTCTCACACTTTCGGGCCCCTAAAAAGCCAGGGCAGTATAAATACCCCACATGTGACCCCACTTTGGAAAGAAGACACCCCAAGGTATTCAATGAGGGGCATGGCGAGTTCCTAGAATTTTATTTTTTTTGCATAAGTTAGCGGATATTGATTTTTTTTTGTTTTTTTCTCACAAAGTCTCACTTTCCGCTAACTTAGGACAAAAACTTCAATCTTTCATGGACTCAATATGCCCCTCACGGAATACCTTGGGGTGTCTTCTTTCCGAAATGGGGTCACATGTGGGGTATTTATACTGCCCTGGCTTTTTAGGGGCCCTAAAGCGTGAGAAGAAGTCTGGAATATAAATGTCTAAAAATGTTTACGCATTTGGATTCCGTGAGGGGTATGGTGAGTTCATGGGAGATTTTATTTTTTGACACAAGTTAGTGGAATATGAGACTTTGTAAGAAAAAACAAAAACAAAAACAAACAAAAAATTTCCGCTAACTTGTGCCAAAAAAAATGTCTGAATGGAGCCTTACCGGGGGGGGGTGATCAATGACAGGGGGGTGATCAATGACAGGGGGGGGTGATCACCCATATAGACTCCCGGATCACCCCCCTGTCATTGATCACCCCCCTGTCATTGATCACCCCCCTGGTAAGGCTCCATTCAGACATCCGCATGATTTTTTACGGATCCATGGATCGGATCCACAGAACGCATGCGGACGTCTGAATGGAGCCTTACAGGGGGGTTATCAATGACAGGGGGTGATCAGGGTAATCAGGGTGATCACCCCCCTGTCACTGATCACCCCCCCTGTAAGGCTCCATTCAGACATCCGCATGATTTTTTACGGATCCATGGATACATGGATCGGATCCACAGAACGCATGCGGACGTCTGAATGGAGCCTTACAGGGGGGTTATCAATGACAGGGGGTGATCAGGGTAATCAGGGTGATCACCCCCCTGTCACTGATCACCCCCCCTGTAAGGCTCCATTCAGACATCCGCATGATTTTTTACGGATCCATGGATACATGGATCGGATCCACAGAACGCATGCGGACGTCTGAATGGAGCCTTACAGGGGGGTTATCAATGACAGGGGGTGATCAGGGTAATCAGGGTGATCACCCCCCTGTCACTGATCACCCCCCCTGTAAGGCTCCATTCAGACATCCGCATGATTTTTTACGGATCCATGGATCGGATCCACAGAACGCATGCGGACGTCTGAATGGAGCCTTACAGGGGGGTTATCAATGACAGGGGGTGATCAGGGTAATCAGGGTGATCACCCCCCTGTCACTGATCACCCCCCCTGTAAGGCTCCATTCAGACATCCGCATGATTTTTTACGGATCCATGGATACAACCTGTGTGAAGTTGGCACCCCATGTTCTTAAATTTCAAAAAGAAATACACCATTCGTTTGTGCTGCGTTTGTGCTGGTTTGTGCCGCAAAAATGAACGTTTGTGCCGGTTCGGTTCCTGAGATATTGCGCGTTAGATTTTTATGAAGCCCCGCCCATTTTCCACCCCATGTTCTTAAATTTCAAAAAGAAATACACCGTTCGTTTGTGCTGCGTTTGTGCTGGTTTGTGCTGCAAAAATGAACGTTTGCGCCGCTTTGGTTTCCGAGATATTGCGCGCTTGATTTGCTGAAACCCCGCCCATTTTCCACCCCATGTTTTTAAATTTCAAAAAGAAATACACCATTCGTTTGTGCTGCGTTTGTGCTGGTTTGTGCTGCAAAAATGAACGTTTGCGCCACTTTGGTTTCCGAGATATTGCGCGCTTGATTTTCTGAAACCCCGCCCATTTTCCACCCCATGTTCTTAAATTTCAAAAATAAATACACCATTCGTTTGTGCTGCGTTTGTGCTGGTTTGTGCTGCAAAAATGAACGTTTGCGCCGCTTTGGTTTCCGAGATATTGCGCGCTTGATTTGCTGAAACCCCGCCCATTTTCCACCCCATGTTTTTAAATTTCAAAAAGAAATACACCATTCGTTTGTGCTGCGTTTGTGCTGGTTTGTGCCGCAAAAATGAACGTTTGTGCCGGTTCGGTTTCCGAGATATTGCGCGTTAGATTTTTATGAAGCCCTGCCCATTTTCCACCCCATGTTCTTAAATTTCAAAAAGAAATACACCATTAGTTTGTGCTGCGTTTGTGCTGGTTTGTGCTGCAAAAATTAACGTTTGCGCCGCTTTGGTTTCCGAGATATTGCGCTCGATTTGCTGAAACCCCGCCCACTTTCCACCCCATGTTCTTAAATTTCAAAAAGAATTACACCGTTCGTTTGTGCTGCGTTTGTGCTGGTTTGTGCAGCAAAAATTAACGTTTGCGCCGCTTTCGTTTCCGAGATATTGCGCTCGATTTGCTGAAACCCCGCCCACTTTCCACCCCATGTTCTTAAATTTCAAAAAGAAATACACCGTTCGTTTGTGCTGCGTTTGTGCTGGTTTGTGCTGCAAAAATTAACGTTTGCGCCGCTTTCGTTTCCGAGATATTGCGCGCTTGATTTGCTGAAACCCCGCCCACTTTCCACCCCATGTTTTTAAATTTCAAAAATAAATACATCATTAGTTTGTGCTGCGTTTGTGCTGGTTTGTGCAGCAAAAATTAACGTTTGCGCCGCTTTGGTTTCCGAGATATTGCGCGCTTGATTTGCTGAAACCCCGCCCACTTTCCACCCCATGTTTTTAAATTTCAAAAAGAAATACACCATTCGTTTGTGCTGCGTTTGTGCTGGTTTGTGCAGCAAAAATTAACGTTTGCGCCGCTTTCGTTTCCGAGATATTGCGCGCTTGATTTGCTGAAACCCCGCCCACTTTCCACCCCATGTTTTTAAATTTCAAAAAGAAATACACCATTCGTTTGTGCTGGTTTGTGCTGCAAAAATGAACGTTTGCGCCGCTTTGGTTTCCGAGATATTGCTCGCTTGATTTGCTGAAACCCCGTCCACTTTCCACCCCATGTTTTTAACTCTGACTCTAGACCCCCCAGGTGTGCTGCAGCTTGCCCCCCTCCCGCCCCCTTTCACAACTTTATTTGGGGCACAGGCATATTATTTTTTTTTTTCTGCGTACTCTGACTGTGGCCGGGACTCTTAGCGTCACTGTTTGCGCATCGCACGCCCCACCGCTGATCAACTTCAGACGGTTGATCAGCGAGTTTGAATAAAAAAAAAAATCAAATTTTTGGGCCTTTTTTTTATTTTTTTGTCTGTAAGGTTTAGGGTAAGTTCCCGAACACCCGTCCCCCCACACACACGCACACAAAATAAAGTTTATCACACACACACACACTCCCCTATGGCCTGCCGGATGTTCTCGTAGCGGGCGCATGCGCAATGCGATGCCCGCTCCTGGCAGGGCATCGCAATACCTACTGCGCATGCGCCCGCTACGATTTGGACCGCACAGCCGCAGTAGAAAGGGACAGGGGAGGGGAGTAAACGGGCGGGCAGAGGCGCACGGAGGGCGGAGTTATCAGCCGTTTAGGAGGTGCCAGCCAGGGGCTCCGAGGATTGAGAGACCGCCCTGGGCACTTGAGAGGGCTCCGAAAATAATCTTATAAGTTTGTTTTCTGCAAATTGAAAAGTCCGTTTTCTACCACAAAGGTACCGTTTTTATGTTCTGGCTGGATCACATAACCCTATTTTAATGGTCTAACATGCAAAAAAGTGGTGACAGACTCCCTTTAACTGGTGGGCCAGAAAACTAGTACGAGCCCTAGAGCTTCTCGTACTAGTGTGGGCCACAGGGTCCCTAGCATGGCGGTCTCCTTGCTCCACCTGGCGGCGTCTCCGCCGCCTTGGGGTCTCATCATCATTGCTAGATGATGAGGAGGACGCGGATGACAAAAGGAAAGTGGGGTTATCCTCGTCCTCACTGGGGCTCTCGGAGGCAAGCTGGGCATATGCCGCCTAGAACATCCGGCAGGCCATAGGGGAGTGTGTGTGTGTGTGATAAACTTTATTTGGTGTGCGTGTGTGTGGGGGGACGGGTGTTCGGGAACTTACCCTAAACCTTACAGACAAAAAAATTAAAAAAGCCCCAAAAATGTGATTTTTTTTTTAAATTCAAACTCGCTGATCAACCGTCTGAAGTTGATCAGCGGTGGGGCGTGCGATGCGCTAACAGTGACGCTAAGAGTCCCGGCCACAGTCAGCGTACGCAAAAAAAAAAAATATAATATGCTTGTGCCCCAAAAAAAGTTGTGAAAGGGGGCGGGAGGGGGGCAAGCTGCAGCACACCTGGGGGGTCTAGAGTCAGGGTTAAAAACATGGGGTGGAAAGTGGGAGGAGTTTCATCAAATCAAGCATGCAATATCTCGGAAACCAAAGCGGCGCAAACGTTCATTTTTGCAGCACAAACGCAGCACAAACGAATGGTGTATTTCTTTTTGAAATTAAAAAACATTGGGTGGAAAGTGGGCGGGGTTTCAGCAAATCAAGCGAGCAATATCTCAGAAACGAAAGCGGCGCAAACGTTCATTTTTGCGGCACAAACCATCACAAACGAACGGTGTATTTCTTTTTGAAATTTTAAAACATGGGGTGGAAAGTGGGCGGGGTTTCAGCAAATCAAGCGCGCAATATCTCAGAAACGAAAGCGGCGCAAACATTAATTTTTGCTGCACAAACCAGCACAAACGCAGCACAAACGCAGCACAAACGAATGGTGTATTTCTTTTTGAAATTAAAAAACATTGGGTGGAAAGTGGGCGGGGTTTCAGCAAATCAAGCGAGCAATATCTCAGAAACGAAAGCGGCGCAAACGTTCATTTTTGCGGCACAAACCATCACAAACGAACGGTGTATTTCTTTTTGAAATTTTAAAACATGGGGTGGAAAGTGGGCGGGGTTTCAGCAAATCAAGCGCGCAATATCTCAGAAACGAAAGCGGCGCAAACATTAATTTTTGCTGCACAAACCAGCACAAACGCAGCACAAACGCAGCACAAACGAATGGTGTATTTATTTTTGAAATTTAAAAACATGGGGTGGAAAGTGGACGGGGTTTCAGCAAATCAAGCGCGCAATATCTCGGAAACGAAAGCGGCGCAAACGTTAATTTTTGCTGCACAAACCAGCACAAACGCAGCACAAACGAATGATGTATTTATTTTTGAAATTTAAAAACATGGGGTGGAAAGTGGGCGGGGTTTCAGCAAATCAAGCGCGCAATATCTCGGAAACGAAAGCGGCGCAAACGTTAATTTTTGCTGCACAAACCAGCACAAACGCAGCACAAACGAATGATGTATTTATTTTTGAAATTTAAAAACATGGGGTGGAAAGTGGGCGGGGTTTCAGCAAATCAAGCGCGCAATATCTCGGAAACCAAAGCGGCGCAAACGTTTATTTTTGCAGCACAAACCAGCACAAACGCAGCACAAACGAATGGTGTATTTATTTTTGAAATTTAAGAACATGGGGTGGAAAATGGGCGGGGTTTCAGAAAATCAAGCGCGCAATATCTCGGAAACGAAAGCGGCGCAAACGTTCATTTTTGCAGCACAAACCAGCACAAACGCAGCACAAACGAACGGTGTATTTCTTTTTGAAATTTAAGAACATGGGGTGGAAAATGGGCGGGGCTTCATAAAAATCTAACGCGCAATATCTCAGGAACCGAACCGGCACAAACGTTCATTTTTGCGGCACAAACCAGCACAAACGCAGCACAAACGAATGGTGTATTTCTTTTTGAAATTTAAGAACATGGGGTGCCAACTTCACACAGGTATGGATACATGGATCGGATCCACAGAACGCATGCGGACGTCTGAATGGAGCCTTACAGGGGGGTTATCAATGACAGGGGGTGATCAGGGTAATCAGGGTGATCACCCCCCTGTCACTGATCACCCCCCCTGTAAGGCTCCATTCAGACATCCGCATGATTTTTTACGGATCCATGGATACATGGATCGGATCCACAGAACGCATGCGGACGTCTGAATGGAGCCTTACAGGGGGGTTATCAATGACAGGGGGTGATCAGGGTAATCAGGGTGATCACCCCCCTGTCACTGATCACCCCCCCTATAAGGCTCCATTCAGACATCCGCATGATTTTTTACGGATCCATGGATACATGGATCGGATCCACAGAACGCATGCGGACGTCTGAATGGAGCCTTACAGGGGGGTTATCAATGACAGGGGGTGATCAGGGTAATCAGGGTGATCACCCCCATGTCACTGATCACCCCCCCTGTAAGGCTCCATTCAGACATCCGCATGATTTTTTACGGATCCATGGATACATGGATCGGATCCACAGAACGCATGCGGACGTCTGAATGGAGCCTTACAGGGGGGTTATCAATGACAGGGGTGATCAGGGTGATCACCCCCCTGTCACTGATCACCCCCCCTGTAAGGCTCCATTCAGACGTCCGCATGATTTTTACGGATCCATGGATACATGGATCGGATCCATAAAAATCATGTGGACGTCTGAATGGAGCCTTACAGGGGGGGTGATCAATGACAGGGGGGTGATCAATGACAGGGGGTGATCAGGGAGTGTATATGGGTGATCACCCGCCTGTCATTGATCACCCCCCTGTAAGGCTCCATTCAGACGTCCGTATGCTTTTTGCGGATCCGATCCATGTATCCGTGGATCCGTAAAAATCATACGGACGTCTGAACGGAGCCTGACAGGGGGGTGATCAATGACAGGGCGGTGATCAATGACAGGGGGGTGATCAGGGAGTTTATATGGGGTGATCAGGGGTTTATAAGGGGTTAATAAGTGACGGGGGGGGGGTGTAGTGTAGTGTGGTGTTTGGTGGGACTGTACTGACCTACCTGAGTCCTCTGGTGGTCGATCCTAACAAAAGGGACCACCAGAGGACCAGGTAGGAGGTATATTAGACGCTGTTATGAAAACAGCGTCTAATATACCTGTTAGGGGTTAAAAAATTCGGATCTCCAGCCTGCCAGCGAACGATCGCCGCTGGCAGGCTGGAGATCCACTCGCTTACCTTCCGTTCCTGTGAGCGCGCGCGCCTGTGCGCGCGCGTTCACAGGAAATCTCGCGTCTCGCGAGATGACGCGTATATGCGTCCAGGAGGAGTAAAGCAACCACCTCCCGGACGCATATGTGCGTACAGCGGTCGGGAGGTGGTTAAAGAGGACCTTTCACTACAGCATAAACTAAAAACTAACTAGATCAGTGGGCAGAGCGGCGCCCAGTGGTCCCCCTGCACTTACTAGTATGCCTGGGCGCCGCTCCGTTCGCCCGGTATAGGCTCCGGTGTCTGCGCTCCCTCTGACTGATTTTTTGTAGGAGGCGTGTCCCTTGCTGCAGCACTGGCCAATCGCAGCGCACAGCTCATAGCCTGGCTATGAGCTGTGCGCTGCGATTGGCCAGTGCTGCAGCAAGGGACACGCCTCCTACAAGAAATCAGTCAGAGGGAGCGCAGACACCGGAGCCTATACCGGGCGAACGGAGCGGCGCCCAGGCATACTAGTAAGTGCAGGGGGACCACTGGGCGCCGCTCTGCCCACTGATCTAGTTAGTTTTTAGTTTATGCTGTAGTGAAAGGTCCTCTTTAAGTCACCACTAGGAGGAGACACTATGCAAATAAGAAAAAACTGCCCCTCCTCCACTGGCTATACCCCCATGCTCCAACAGGAGGACCTCAGTTTTAGCTTAGTGTCGGATAAGGAGGTGACACTCCTGCTCCTGCAGGGTTGTCCCTGTAGTTTTTTCTTCTTGCGCAATCTTTCGCGCCAATTTATTGCGCTATTTGTGACGCGACTGGGGCGCTTCCGTTTTGCCTCAGCGCTTCTCCACGCTTGGCTGCTACTCCAGCTCCTCACAGGTCACGGTAGGACAGATAGTGTTCCGCAAATACAAACCGGATTCCAAAAAAGTTGGGACACTAAACAAATTGTGAATAAAAACTGAATGCAATGATGTGGAGATGGCAAATGTCAATATTTTATTTGTAATAGAACGTAGATGACAGATCAAACGTTTAATCCGAGTAAATGTATCATTTTAAAGTAAAAATACGTTGATTCAAATTTTCACGGTGTCAACAAATCCTTAAAAAGTTGGGACAAGTAGCAATAAGAGGCTGGAAAAAGTAAATTTGAGCATAACGAAGAGCTGGAAGACCAATTAACACTAATTAGGTCAATTGGCAGCATGATTGGGTATAAAAAGAGCTTCTCAGAGTGGCAGTGTCTCTCAGAAGCCAAGATGGGTAGAGGATCACCAATTCCTACAATGTCGCGCAGAAAGATAGTGGAGCAATATCAGAAAGGTGTTACCCAGCGAAAAATTGCAATGACTGGATGCCCGTGATCTCCGGGCCCTTAAACGACACTGCACCACAAACAGGAATGCTACTGTAAAGGAAATCACAGAATGGGCTCAGGAAAATTTCCAGAAACCATTGTCAGTGAACACAATCCACCGTGCCATCCGCCGTTGCCAGCTGAAACTCTACAGTGCAAAGAAGAAGCCATTTCTAAGCAAGATCCACAAGCTCAGGCGTTTTCACTGGACCAGGGATCATTTAAAATGGAGTGTGGCAAAATGGAAGACTGTTCTGTGGTCAGACGAGTCACGATTCGAAGTTCTTTTTGGAAATCTGGGACGCCATGTCATCCGGACCAAAGAGGACAAGGACAACCCAAGTTGTTATCAACGCTCAGTTCAGAAGCCTGCATCTCTGATGGTATGGGGTTGCATGAGTGCGAGTGGCATGGGCAGCTTGCATGTCTGGAAAGGCACCATCAATGCAGAAAAATATATTCAGGTTCTAGAACAACATATGCTCCCATCCAGACTTCACCTCTTTCAGGGAAGACCCTGCATTTTTCAACAAGATAATGCCAGACCACATTCTACATCAATCACAACATCATGGTTGCGTAGGAGAAGGATTCGGGTACTGAAATGGCCAGTCTGCAGTCCAGATCTTTCACCTATAGAGAACATTTGGCGCACCATAAAGAGGAAGGTGCAACAAAGAAGGCCTAAGACGATTTAACAGTTAGAGGCCTGTATTAGACAAGAACGGGAGAGCATTCCTATTTCTAAACTTGAGAAACTGGTCTCCTCGGTCCCCAGACGTCTGTTGAGTGTTGTAAGAAGAAGGGGAGATGCCACACAATGGTGAAAATGGCCTTGTCCCAACTTTTTGGGGATTTGTTGACACCATGAAATTCTGATTCAACATATTTTTCCCTTAAAATGGTACATTTTCTCAGTTTAAACTTTTGTTCCGTGATTTATGTTCTATTCTTTTTTTGTAAAATCTTTATTTTCAGAATATTGAGCAAATATATCCAATCACATACATGACAGGTGCAGGTAGAATAACAATCAACATCAGTAAGTACCAAAGTCTGCGGAAAGCATATTATCATCATAACATCAGTCATATAACTGTCTGAAGACACGAGAATCGGCTACTAGAAAGAAAACATACAAAGTATGACATCTGTAGTGCAACCAATAATGACAAATTAGATTAGATTATGAGTCAAAGCACATTACATGCCTCGTACCTAACCAGATGTATAACCCTTATACCAATCGGACCATTTCCCCCATGTCAGAAGAAACTTATCATGCGACATGGTTTCCCAGCTAGTCAATTCTTCTAGAAGATAGATCTCCCTAACTTTATTGACCCATTCTCTCAAGCTGGGTATGTCCTTAGAGAGCCAATATTTTGGGATAAGTAATTTTGCTGCCGCAATAAGTTGTGCAGGCAGAGAATTACTAGCTAACCTGTAATTTCTATCAGGTAAATTCAGGAGTGCTACCAAGGGTGTGATGGGAGAGTCAATTTTACATATCTTCTTGACTACCTTTGAAATAAGGTCCCAAAATTCCATGATTTTCGGACATGACCACCATACATGATACATTGTACCCTTAGCCTCACCGCACCTCCAGCAATCTGCTGTTATTGATGGATCCATGGCATGCAGCTTATCAGGAGTTTTATACCATCCTGTGACTATTTTGAAGGAATTTTCTTGAATTTTAATACACCGTGAGTATCCATGTGAATGGGCAAGAACCCTTCCCATGGTATCTCCGTCCATACTGTGACCCAACTCCTTCTCCCACCTTTCAATATGCGGCGGCTTCTTCTCGGAATCCATTTCCAGCATTTTATTATAGAGTCGAGAGACTGTACCTTTGATACACGTTGCCTGATTCCAGATTGTGTCATACCAAGTGGGGGAATAATCACCTTTGGTGTTCTCTAAGTATTGGGTGCATATCATACTGAATTGTGAGTAATGGGTCACCGCCCATGGGATATGTGGGAACCTGGTCCTTATAGTACATATATCTGGTATTGTTCTATCACTCAAGACGTCCCCAATAGCAACTTCACCCAACGCCTCCCACAACCCCATATCATCTTGAAAATCGCTTTGCATTAAATAGGGGATATATTTAATAGGAATAAACGGCGACAGACGTTTGGGGGAGTGTAAACGTTTTGACCATTTTGACCAGTTGTTCACTACTCCTCTCAAGGAGACAGGGACTGTGTCCTTTCGGCAGGGTTGATTATTGCTATCCCACAATGTAGCTAAAACTCCAGGTCCCAACAATTTCCTAGCAATCTGGCATCCTAGTTTTACTACTCCGGGGTTTATTATCTCTGTATGCAATCTCAGCTGCACTGCTCCATAGTACCCGTTAATGTCCGGTAGTCCAAAGCCACCTTTACATTTAGGTAAGGTCAGTCTCCTATACGCCAGTCTAGGTTTTGCGTTGTTCCAAACAAAGGTGGAGAAAGTCCTCCGTATTTGAGTCAGGTATTGTTGGGGCAAGGCTACAGGCAAAGTCTGCATTAAATACAGAAGTTTAGGTAGGATATATGTTTTCAGCACATTCTTCCTTCCTAGCAAAGTCAAAAAGGGGATTTTCAACTCTTTCAGCTGGGTTTTGATATCTTCTAACAGTTTAGGATAATTCAATGAGAACAATTGGGCAGGATTCTTGGTTATGCGAACTCCCAGATACCCTATACTATCTTGTTCCCATTGGAAGGGGAAATTTGCTTTTAGGTAGGCTATGGTAGCTGGAGGTGTGTTAGTTCCCATTGCCACACATTTCGATAAGTTAATCCTAAAATCGGACACAGCCCCAAACGCATCCAACTGTCTCAGAAGCGCAGGGAATGCTTCCAAAGGGTTAGTCAGTAAAAGAAGCATATCATCAGCAAACGCAGCCACTTTATGTACTTGAGGGCCTACGCTAAGTCCCTTAATGTCTTTGTCTTGTCTGATGGCTTGTAGGAAGGTTTCTAGGCACAAAATGAATAGGGTGGGGGACAGTGGGCAGCCTTGACGAGTCCCGTTCTTAATCTCAAAGCAAGGTGTGAGATTGCCATTGATGCGTATCTTCGCTGTGGGTGAGGTGTACAGAGACAGCACAGCGGTAACGAATTGTGCGGGGAAACCAAACTTGTATAGAGTGGCTTTCATATACTGCCAATCCACTCTATCGAATGCCTTTTCGGCATCTGTGCTTAGAAGGGTGAGCCCTTTACCCTGTGATAAAGCATACTGTTGAGCTTGTATCACCCGAAATGTGCTGTCTCTACACTCCCTGCCCCACACAAAGCCAGATTGATCCGGGGAAATCAAACCCTTGAGTAAGGACGCGACTCTTTGAGCCAAAATTTTTGCCCAAAGCTTAGCGTCCGCGTTAAGCAGCGAGATTGGCCTATAACTAGCCGGTAAGGTCGGGTCTTTGCCAGGTTTGGGCAGTACCGTAATATGAGCCTCTAAAGACTGTTTAGGTAAAGGAACTCCTTGAAGCAGGGAATTAAACAAGGAGACCAGCTGGGGGCCTAATATGGGAAGGAACTTCTTATAGTAGGCTATAGTTAGCCCATCTGGGCCCGGACTTTTGCCCTTAGGAATAGATTTTAGGACTTTACCTATTTCATCTATCGTGATAGGGGACACTAATGAATCTTTTTCCCCCTCTGATAACCGAGGTAGGGTGAGCTTTCCTAAGTAAGACTCTATCATACCACACCTATTTTGTTCATCTCCGCTAGTTTCCGCCTTCCTTAGATTATATAAGTCATGGTAGTAGGAAGTGAACACCCTAGATATCTCCTCTGGGTCAGATGTCAAGTCGCCACTAGGTAACCTCATTTGCTTGATAAAAGATTGTTCTGTCCTCTTTTTGATCATTGCAGACATTATTTTACCTCCCCTATTCCCATGAACATAATGTTTTTGTTTCACCCTTAAGTATGCATTAGCAGATCTAATGTTAAGCAAGGACTTTAGCTCCTGCCTAAGGTTCACCAGAGATTCAAGATCCTTTTCAGCTCGGGATTTTTTGTGTGCCCTCTCTATGAGCGAAATTTTGGTTAGTAACTCCGTCACTCTGGCTGCTCTTACTTTTTTGAGATGTGACCCAAGTGCTATAAATTCCCCACGAATCACCACTTTATGTGCCTCCCAGGTAATAGTGGGTGACGTGGCAGTGTTTACATTTAGCTCAAAATAATCTCTGAGCTTATTAGAAATAGTCTCAACATGTGATTGCGTATCTAATAACGTGTGATTTAGTCTCCACGACCACTCTCTCCCAGTTACAGCAGGGAATATTATAGCACATCTCATCATGGCGTGGTCAGAGACCGTTATATTATCGATATCAGCTGACTTGATGGAGGTTAAGTGTTGTTCCGGGATAAAAAGATAATCGAGTCTCTGGTAAGACCTGTGTGGATTTGAATAGAAAGTAAAGTCTTTCCCATCCCCATGAACTGCACGCCACACGTCAACCGCACGGAGATCTTCTAAACGTGTTTTCAGAGACTTCAATGCCCTGAACGAGACGGCCGACCTCTGAGATGAGGAGTCCAGCAGTGGGTTTAATGTCAAATTAAGATCCCCCCCTATAACTATCATACCAAAGGAAAAGGCGGCTATCTTGTCCAGGGTCTCCAAAATCCACCCCACCGTTTTAACATTCGGGGCATATAAGTTGCATAACGTCACTTTTGTGCAACCTATTTCACAATTCACCAGTAAGAACCTACCCTCTGGATCAATCAGCTGAGAATGAAATGTGAACGGCACACTCTTTTTTAATCCGATACTAACTCCATTCCTAGCTGATCCATCCAAACATGAATGAAACCAGTGGGTAAATGAGGAATTGTTTAGATTAGGTACACAACTGGCCGAGAAGTGTGTCTCTTGTAGCATTATTATATCTATTGCTGCTTTTTTAATTAACTGAAATATACGGCTCCTTTTCACGGGACCTTTACAGCCATGAACATTAAAGGTCGCAATATTAAGAACTAGTGGAGCCATTCATGTCTCAGATAATGATAGCAATTATGCATGTGACAGATGTTACCTAAAGGCAGGGCGCAGAATTATAAAAGGAAAAAGAACAATAAACCAACTTAATACTACATAACTTTGTAGATATAACTGCACCATCGTTACAATACCGTACAATAATTTAAGGGGGGTGGTAGGTCGAGGAACAATAAGTCCTGATCGGCCTAGATCCTCCTTCAGCTTGACGGTTAAACCATCACAACTATTAATCACCCATAATCCCTGAGGTTCCTGCTAAAACAATGGGTGAGATTCAAAAGAAAGCAGATATTATTATTATTATTATCCGATAGCTAATGACCTGCTGAAACAGTTAACAAAGCAATGAAGAACAGTAACCCTGTCCACCATTCGCATGTGTAACCAAGCGAATAATAGGAAAAAAGGCAATGCGAGAGAAGAGCATCCCCTCAAACAGCCGTTATTCACTGTATATAATAAACAATGTGGGAAAATGCTCTAACCATACTGAACAGCACACCATCAGGAGTTCAAGTGTCCAGTCCACTGTAGGCTGCTCTCCTGTTGCGCCCCAACCTCTGTTGTTTCGGCTTTACCCAGGGCGAAATCTTGGGTAGCGGTGGCAGCTCCTCCTCTGGTGCAACGGGTAGCCACGAAGGGACTTCCACCGGCGGCAGTTCAGTCATCTCCCAAAAGGGTATCAGATCAGCAGGTGAGCGGACTGTGAACCGACGGTTACCCGCAGAAATCATCAAGCCAAATGGAAACAGCCATTTATATGGTATCTTCGAGGAGCGGAGCAGGTCGGTCAATGGCTTAAGCAACCTGCGCTTCTGAAGTGTGGAGGCGGCCAGGTCTTGGAAGATCTGTATGTTTTTGCCTAGAAGCTTCACCTCTTTTCTCTCTCTTGCCGCATGCAGGGTGTCTTCCGTATCCCGAAAACTTAGTAAGCCACAAATAATGTCTCTTGAATTTTCAGATGGCCCGGGCTTCGGTCTCAATGCACGGTGAACTCTCTCAATCACAATACCCTTAGCTCTATCTGAGCCTAGTAGGGATACAAATAGCGAGTCCATCACTTCAAACAGGTTTTCACTGTTTTCAGCCTCAGGAAGACCTCTGACTCTAATATTACGCCTCCGATTCCTATTTTCCTGGTCTTCCATTTGCAGAAGCAAGCTGTTCATGGCTCTGTTATGAGAGCCTAGTGAGCTCTTAACTGCCGTGTTGAAGGCTATTACAGCTTCCTGGGACTGCTCTAGAGACTCCACTCTATCCCCAATATGGCGTACCTCTTCCTTTATGGTAGCGAGGTCTGCCGCTAACGGGGCTAAGGCTCTGTGTAGGGCACTTTCAAAAAAGTCTCTGGTGAGTACCGCCGAGTCTTCCTCCATACGCGACCTGCTTACCTCGGCAGTTTCACTCTGTGCCGCCGCACCACATGCGTCTCGCTCTGCCCCTTCTCCTTCACCATGTTTCAGCGCCATCTTGTTCAAGCGCGCTGGTGCCTGAGGAGTCGGCTTCTGAAGGAATTTCTCCATATCCGACTGCAGCGGCGGGTCTTTTTTGGGGTCAGAAACGAGCCTAGAAAGGTCTTTGGGTTGAATCTTCATCCCTGAATTCGGGTGATGCTTTGAAAGGTGCTATTGCTGGATCTAGTGGCAGGAGCTCTTTCCTCAAGCTGCCGCCATCGAGCTCGGTCAGGCCACGCCCCCGATTTATGTTCTATTCTGAATAAAATATTAGAAGTTGGCACCTCCACATCATTGCATTCAGTTTTTATTCACGATTCGTATAGTGTCCCAACTTTTTTGGAAGGAATCCGGTTTGTATGTAGGAGACCCTGACTCCGGGATTGCCGCCGTCATGCCAAGTCCGGGGGCTCTGCAAAAATCTAAACGACACCTCAGGTCCCACTGGGATCCTGTAAGGTCTGCTGCTTGCCACTATCGTTTACAGGCTCCTGTGACTCTTGCCCTGCCTCGGGACAGGATCATCCGCCTCCTCCTCCCCCTTCACCAAACCAGCCCAGTCCCTCCTCCGCCCCTTCGGAGCCCGCGGAGCCCGCGGAGCCCTCCTGGGCCTCTGCCATAGCTAGGGCGGCCGCGGACTTGGCCCAAGTCTCGCGCGTGGCCATGGCCTTTATGGAACGCATGGCGGCCTCGGATCCACCGCCTGCGATGCCTGTGGTTAGCACCACTCCACCTCCCGGTGCCCCCCACATAGGACGCTCGACCGTTAAGAGACAGCGTGCGCAGCAGCATCCCTCCTTGGATGACTCTGCTTCTCCCCCTCGCCTAGAGGCGTGTTCAGCCATCTAGGAGTCAATATATTTGTGCTGAACTCTTTGCACAAGCTACACAATTATTGGACCTTATACCTGCATGGGATCGTTTTGGACTTTATAATGTGATTGAAAGGACAACTACTCTATTCAAATAATTTTGCTTACTATAAGCTACTAATCACATATTATGAACTAACAAAGGTATTAATACATGCCAGTGCTGCTATCTACTAATTTTTAGCGTATATATGCTTTTATTGTATTGTGTATTTTATTGTATTATACAGGGAGTGCAGAATTATTAGGCAAGTTGTATTTTTGAGGATTAATTTTATTATTGAACAACAACCATGTTCTCAATGAACCCAAAAAACTCATTAATATCAAAGCTGAATATTTTTGGAAGTAGTTTTTAGTTTGTTTTTAGTTTTAGCTATTTTAGGGGGATATCTGTGTGTGCAGGTGACTATTACTGTACATAATTATTAGGCAACTTAACAAAAAACAAATATATACCCATTTCAATTATTTATTTTTACCAGTGAAACCAATATAACATCTCAACATTCACAAATATACATTTCTGACATTCAAAAACAAAACAAAAACAAATCAGTGACCAATATAGCCACCTTTCTTTGCAAGGACACTCAAAAGCCTGCCATCCATGGATTCTGTCAGTGTTTTGATCTGTTCACCATCAACATTGCGTGCAGCAGCAACCACAGCCTCCCAGACACTGTTCAGAGAGGTGTACTGTTTTCCCTCCTTGTAAATCTCACATTTGATGATGGACCACAGGTTCTCAATGGGGTTCAGATCAGGTGAACAAGGAGGCCATGTCATTAGATTTTCTTCTTTTATACCCTTTCTTGCCAGCCACGTTGTGGAGTACTTGGACGCGTGTGATGGAGCATTGTCCTGCATGAAAATCATGTTTTTCTTACCTTGCAGACTTCTTCCTGTACCACTGCTTGAAGAAGGTGTCTTCCAGAAACTGGCAGTAGGACTGGGAGTTGAGCTTGACTCCATCCTCAACCCAAAAAGGCCCCACAAGCTCATCTTTGATGATACCAGCCCAAACCAGTACTCCACCTCCACCTTGCTGGCGTCTGAGTCGGACT
The DNA here is from genome assembly GCF_014858855.1 of Bufo gargarizans. Taxonomy (NCBI): domain Eukaryota; kingdom Metazoa; phylum Chordata; class Amphibia; order Anura; family Bufonidae; genus Bufo; species Bufo gargarizans. The sequence goes on along the minus strand of NC_058080.1, from coordinate 714,358,427 downwards.
GGAGCTCTCTGCCCTTTACCAATCCAGCCATCTGGCCCATCAAGACTCACTCTCATTTCATCAGTCCATAAAACCTTAGAAAAATCAGTCTTGAGATATTTCTTGGCCCAGTCTTGACGTTTCAGCTTGTGTGTCTTGTTCAGTGGTGGTCGTCTTTCAGCCTTTCTTACCTTGGCCATGTCTCTGAGTATTGCACACCTTGTGCTTTTGGGCACTCCAGTGATGTTGCAGCTCTGAAATATGGCCAAACTGGTGGCAAGTGGCATCTTGGCAGCTGCACGCTTGACTTTTCTCAGTTCATGGGCAGTTATTTTGCGCCTTGGTTTTTCCACACGCTTCTTGCGACCCTGTTGACTATTTTGAATGAAACGCTTGATTGTTCGATGATCACGCTTCAGAAGCTTTGCAATTTTAAGAGTGCTGCATCCCTCTGCAAGATATCTCACTATTTTTGACTTTTCTGAGCCTGTCAAGTCCTTCTTTTGACCCATTTTGCCAAAGGAAAGGAAGTTGCCTAATAATTATGCACACCTGATATAGGGTGTTGATGTCATTAGACCACACCCCTTCTCATTACAGAGATGCACATCACCTAATATGCTTAATTGGTAGTAGGCTTTCGAGCCTATACAGCTTGGAGTAAGACAACTTGCATAAAGAGGATGATGTGGTCAAAATACTCATTTGCCTAATAATTCTGCACGTAGTGTATTATGTTTATGAATTAAATTGTGATCACTTTTATTTTATCATATTATTCATTGTATTTATTCCATATTACCACACATACAGAGTGCCAGTCCAATTTAATTTATCTGTGTTCAGCCTCTCCCCCTCGCGGGGACTGCAGGTCTGAAGGGGAAAGGTCCGGCTCGGACGAGGACACGGAACCGGAACCCTCGTCTAAGCTCTCCACCATGGTGGCAGACTTGGTCACGGCGGTCCGTGACACCTTTGACATACAGGGGGAACCTCCTTCTTCTAGTAGCCAGGAATTCCCCCTTTTCCACTCCAGTAGAGGTGACGCACCAGAGGCAGTCACATTCCCCACTCATGGTGAGTCGCCAAGGACCTTTCTAAGGCTTGGGAGCGCCCTAATCACAGTTTTTTCTGCCACAAGGCACATGGATACTCTGTATCCTTTCCCGGCAGATAATGTGGTCTTCTCCTCCAATGGTCGACCCGCCTGTGGCCAGATTGGCTAAGAATTCGGCAATACCAGTCCTGGACGCGTTGCCCCTACAGGACTCCGTTGATAGGCGTTTGGACTCTCTTTCCAAAGCCATCTTCACTCTGGCAGGCACTGGTCTGCGACCCTAGTTTGCCTCGGCCTGGGTAGCGAGGGCGCTTTCGGTGTGGTTGCAGTGCCATCATCAGGACCTCGCAGAGCAGGATACCTCTGCGGACACCCTGAGCTTTGCCCTCCAGATGTCCCAAGCGACAACATTCATCTGTGAGGCCTCATTGGACTTCAGCACTCTCTTTGCGCTGATTGTTGCTCTCTTGGTCACGCAGCGCAGGGAGGTCTGGTTGAAGGTCTGGGACGCCGACGCTTCCTCCAAGCGCTCCCTCACTGACCTCCCCTTTGCGGGCTCCAGGCCCTTCGGCGCTACGCTGGACGAGATTATCTCTGACGCTACGGGGGGCAAGAGCACACACCTGCCCCAATCTAGATCCAAGTGCGCCTTCAGAGCTCGCCCCTTTGGCTCTAGAAACCAGTCCTTTCGAGACAGCCCCCTCCTCCGGTGGTCTCAGGACTCCCGCAAGAAGCCTTCCTTTAAACCTCAGCATTCCTGGCGTCCGCGGGCACAATTCCAGGGGCCTGCGGTGGGGGCCATCTGCTCTCCATTTAGCAGGTCTGGAGAGCTCGCGTTCGAGATGCCTGGACCCTGAAAATTGTAACTTCTGCTTACAAGATAGAATTCGCTTCCAGACCTCCGGAACGTTTCTTCCCTTCTCGGGTTTCCGGGGGATCCGGCCCGAGCCTCGGCCCTTTTACAAGTGGTCTCTTCCCTTCTGGTCCGGGGAGTAATTGCCCCAGTTCCTCTGGAGGAACAGGGTACAGGGTTCTACTCAAATCTCTTTGTGGTGCCAAAGAAGGAGGGATCTGGACGTCTAGTCCTAGACCTGAAGCTCTTAGACAAGTCCTGTCGGGTGCGGAGGTTCCGGATGGAATCCCTCTGCTCCGTTATTGCTTCTCTTCTTCCAGGGGAGTTTCTCGCGTCAGTGGACATCCGGGACGCCTATCTGCATGTCCCTATCGCAGAATCTCACCACAGATTCCTGCGCTTCGCCATTGGCGGCCGTCATTATCTCTGTTGCCCTACCTGGACGACATACTGATAAAGGCTCCCTCTTGTCCCCAGGCCGAAGACAGCGTCAGGTTCACTGTTCAGACTCTGCAGCAGTTCGGCTGGCTGATCAACTTCCCGAAGTCCTCTCTCCAACCTTCCCAGAGGGTGACCTTCCTGGGGATGATTCTGGATACCACTGCAGCCCGGGTATTCCTTCCGGATTACAAGCTCTCTCGGATACGGGAGTCGGTGTCTCGCCTTCTGCATTCTCCGTGTATCTCCATCAGGGAGTGCATGCAGGTTCTGGGGCTTATGGTGGCCTCCTTCGAGGCTGTTCCCTTTGCCCAGTTTCACACTCAGCCTCTGCAACAGGCGATCCTGTCTTTCTGGGACAGGACATCGAGGGGTCTGGACTCTGATCCGCCTACCGCCTCAGGTTCGCATGGAACCCCCGTGGTGGCTCTCCCCTCAGAATCTGGCTTCAGGGAGATCCTTCCTCCCAATCTCCTGGACAGTCGTCACCACCGATGCCTGTCTCCTGGGTGGGGCTGGCGTTCTCGGGGCTCGCAAGGTTCAGGGGGTGTGGTCAGAGGTGGAAGCCCGCCTTCTGATCAACATACTGGAGCTCAGAGCAATTTTTATCTCTCTGTCTCATTGGCCCCCCTCCTAGCGGGTCTCCCGGTAAGGGTCCAGTCGGACAATGCCACAGCTGTGGCCTACATCAATCTTCAGGGCGGAACCCGCAGCCGGACGGTGATGCAAGAGGTGAAAAGGATCCTCCAGTGGGAGGAAGCTCATGTTCCAATATGGTGTGCAGTGTACATCCCAGGGGTTGAACACTGGACGGCAGTCTTTCTCAGCCGCAAAAGGGTGGATCCGGGAGAGTGGTCTCCGCATCAGGACATATTCGAGGACGTCTGTCACCGTTGGGGCCGCCCGGACGTGGACCAGATGGAGTCCAGGCTCAATAACGAGGTTGCCACGTTCCTGGCCCGAGCTCGGGATCCGGAGGCGTACGGGGTGGACGCTCTGGTGTCTCCGTGGTGAGACTTCGCGCTCCTCTATGTCTTCCCACCACTGCCTCACTCTCAAAGGTTCTTCGCAGGGTCGCGGCGGAAGGGATCCCGACCATACTCATCACCCCCGATTGGCCTCGCCGCGCCTGGTTCTCGGAAGGCACTCGGATGCTGGCAGACATTCCTTGGCCTCTTCCTCTCAGGGAGGACCTGCTGTCTCAAGGACCGCTCTTCCACCGGATTTTACAGCCGCTTTGTTTAACGGCGTGGCTGTTGAGACCTCCATCTTGAAGAAGAGGGGCTTCTCAGACTCTCTTGTGAAGTCCATGATAAGAGCCAGGAAACCAGCCTCCTTCCGGATATACTATCATACCTGGAAGGCCTTTCTTGCCTTTTTGCGAGGTTAGGTGTGTTTTTCCTTAGTTTCTCCGTTCCGGTGATCCTCTCTTCTCTCCAGTCGGGTCTTGAGATGGGAATGTCCCTAAGCTCTCTGAAGGGTCAGGTCTCTGCTCTGGCCATTTTCTTTCAGCGGTCTCTGGCTCTGCTTGGTCCGGTAAGGACCTTCCTACAGGGGGTGGCGCATTCGGTCCTTCCGTATGTCCCTCCCCTGCCCCCCTGGGATCTGAACCTGGTTTTGTCTTCTCTGCAGGCGGCTCCTTTGAGCCCCTGAGGGACATTTACCTGAGTCTTCTCACCTGGCAGGTGGTCTTTTGGTGGCCATCTCCTCTTTCTGGAGGGTATCGGAGCTGGGCGCCCTTTCCTCCAAGGGGCCCCTTTTTGGTCTTCCACAAGGATAAGGTGGTACTGCGCCCAGTCCCTTCTTCTTTGCCCCGCTCCGGCGAAACCCAAGGAGCGCGCTCTCCATTCTCTGGATGTTGTCCGTCCTTTGCGGGCGTACCTGTCGGTTACTGCCCCATTTCGCCGCTCGGACTCCCTTTTTGTGGTTCCCGAGAGGCCTCGTGAGGGTCTGGCGGCCTCCAAGGTCACTGTGGCTCGGTGGATTCGGTCGACTATTACCATGACCTATCGGTCCCGGGGTAGGGTTTCCCAGGGGAGGGCTGGCAGCCTTAGTCCTGGGGGGCAAATCCAGTCAAGTGGCCCATTTTTAGCCCCGTCCATTATTAAAAGCCCCTCCTACATATAATAGGCCACTCCCAACAAACACTGTACAGCTGAAATTCTATTGTTGAGGCCTGTCTCTACACATCATAAGGAGAGGGGAGGACCTGCCTGCTTCACATTATACAATAAACAACAGCAGGCTACAGCCAGGAAGCTCCTCCCTCCCCAGATCCTGCTCAAGGCCCGTGGTTCCCCCCCCCCCCACCATCTGTCACCCGCCCATGGCCTGCTGCCCCCTTTGGCCGTCCTCACCCAGCTCTGAATCCTCCTTCTCCAAATGGCAGGGGGAGGAGCCGGAGCATCTCCTCTCCTACATAGCCCCCCATACCTCTTACATCCAGTGATGTCACCTTTGTTGTAGACGTTCTCTTTCTTTATCTTCTCCATTCAGACCAGACTGCCATGATGATTTTTCAGCCATCTCCCATCTCTGCAGAGATTGACAAACAGATATTAATTTCCCACATTTCCATCATCTTCACATCTTCTGAACACCCTTTCCTGCACCCCAATACTATACTGCAGAAACAATTATTGGCACACAGTGCTCTAAAAAATAACTGCGCCCAGACACTATTAGTATAAAGATAATGTCCCCCAAAAATAATTGTGCTAAGCTGATACTACGCCAGGGTACCCCCCAAAGTAACAGTGCTCTCCAAAATCCCACCAATAGAAATAATTCTCTGCCAGAGCACACTTAGTAGTAATAGTGCCCCTATAGTGCCCATACTAGTAATCATGTTCCTCATAGCCCCCCAGTAGTAGTAAAGCTCCCCATAATACCCCCTAGTAGTAATAATTCTCCCTATAATATGACAGTACATGAAATACCCCTGCTTAGTGCCCGCAGTTGAGCTAATGTCCCCATAATGTATGCCAGTATAAAATACCCCTATATAGTACCCCAGTAAATGCCCTCATAGTGCTCCTCTCCCCCTTCCCCATAGTGTCCCCCATAATATGCGAGTAAAAAAAAGCCCCTTCTTAGTGCCCTCAGCAGATGTCCCTAAAGTGCTCCTCTCCCCCATAATGTGCCAGTAAAAAATGTCCCCTTAGTGCCACCAAATGCCATAGTGCCCCCCATAATGTGCCAATAAAAAAGGCCCCTTTAGAGCCCCCACTTCCCCATAGTGCCCCCAAATAATGCCCCATAGTGCCGCTCTCCCCTATAGTGCCTCCCATAATGTGCCAGTAAAAAATGCCCCCTTAGTGCCACCAAATGCCATAGTGCCCCCAAATAATGCCCCTATAGTGATACCAGATGCCCCATGGTGCCTCTCACCCCTATAGTGCCCCCATAATGTGCCAATAATAAAAAAAATCCCCTTTAGAGCCCCCAGATACCCCCATAGTGCCAGCTCCCCCCATAGTGCCAGCTCCCTTCATAGTGCCAGCTCCCCCCATAGTGTCAGCCCCCCCATAGTGCCAGCCCTCCATAGTGCCAGCTCACCCCATAGTGCCAGCCTCCCCCATAGTGCCAGCCTCCCCCCATAGTGCCAGCCCCCCATAGTGCCAGCTCCCCCATAGTGCCAGCCCCCCATAGTGCCAGCTCCCCCCATAGTGCCAGTCCCCCATAGTGCCAGCCCTCTTCCCCCTATAGTGCCAGCTCCCCCATAGTGCCAGCCCCCCCATAGTACCAGCTCCCCCATAGTGCCAGCTCCCCCATAGTGCCAGCCCCCCATAGTGCCAGCTCCCCCCATAGTGTCAGCCCCCCCATAGCGTCAGCCCCCCATAGTGCCAGCTCCCCCCATAGTGTCAGCCCCCCCATAGTGCCAGCCCTCCATAGTGCCAGCTCACCCCATAGTGCCAGCCTCCCCCATAGTGCCAGCCTCCCCCCATAGTGCCAGCCCCCCATAGTGCCAGCTCCCCCATAGTGCCAGCTCCCCCCATAGTGCCAGTCCCCCATAGTGCCAGCCCTCTTCCCCCTATAGTGCCAGCTCCCCCATAGTGCCAGCCCCCCATAGTACCAGCTCCCCCATAGTGCCAGCTCCCCCATAGTGCCAGCCCCCCATAGTGCCAGTTCCCCCCATAGTGACAGCCCCCCATAGTGCCAGCTCCTCCCATAGGTCCAGGCCCCTCCCATAGTGCCAGCCCCCCATAGTGCCAGCTCCCCCCCATAGTGCCAGCCCCTCCCATAGTGCCAGCCCCCCCATAGTGCCAGCTCCCCCCCATAGTGCCAGCCCTCTACCCCCTGTAGTGCCAGCTCCCCTCATAGTGCCAGTCCCCCTATAGTGCCAGCTCCCACCATAGTGCCAGCTCCCTCCATAGTGCCAGCTCCCCCTGCAAAGAAAAAAAAACAAAAAACTAATACTTACCTCCATCATCAGCGATGAGATGCAGGCCTCTTCCGGTCTGTGTCCCTGCTGTGTGCCCCCCGGCTCAGGCGACACGATGATAATGACGTCATTGCGCTGCCTGAGCCGGCCTCTGATAGGCTGCAGGCATTAGAGCCTGCGGCCTATCAAAAGAACAGGGGAGGGAGACGCCTCTCTCTCCCCTGCCCCACAGCACAGCCATCTGTATCGCTGTCCTGAGGATGGCGATACAGATGAATATGGAGATGAGCGCTTCTACAATGGAAGCGCTCATCTCCTACTGCCCGCCGCAATTATATCCAGGGCCGCGCCGCCTGTGGTGATCGGCGGTGCGGCCCTGAGGAATTAAAAAAAATATATAATTATTTGTTAAAGACGGCCCAGCGGCCGTTTTTTTAGGGCGGCCTGGGGGGCAATTGCCTCCCTGCCCCCCGGCCCATCCAGCCCCTGGGGTTTCCCCTAGCGGGGGTTACCGCGCACTCCACCAGGGGGCGGTGGGGGCCTCCTGGGCTAGGCGCAATCGAGCCTCTACATCACAACTTTGTAAGGCGGCCACCTGGTCGTCCTTACATACCTTTACCAAGTTCTATCAGCTGCACTCTCTTTATTGATATTTGGTTTTTCTCTCCTTCTCCTACTGCTTTTGCACGCACTGAGGTCCTCCTGTTGGAGCATGGGGGTATAGCCAGTGGAGGAGGAGCTGTTTTTTCTAATTTGCATAGTGTCTCCTCCTAGTGGTGGCTTAACTATACCCATGGTCTGTGTCCCCCAATGGAAAAGACGAGAAAAAGATTTTATAGGTGAGTTTCACAAAAAAATCTCCTTATTTATAACACAATATGAGATAAAAAGAACAAGTAGAGTATGATATCACATAAAAATGTGTTAAAAACACATATATATATATAAAACCTCAATTACAATATACTAATTAAAGGGTTTCTACCACTTGCTTCTGACACATTTTGTTTTCAGACACTAGCGATCCGCTAGTGTCTGATGTACCATACAAGCTAATTATTATATTAATCCGTTCGGCCGTTTGGTTAAAAAAAAAGGACCTTTATATTTATGCAAATGAGCCTCTAGGTGCTATGCGGGCGTTTTTCCAGCACCTAGAGGCTCTGTCTACCTTGCTAATCTGCCGCCCAGCTCCTCGCTCCAGCACGCCCATCTTCAACTCAAATCGATCCTCCCCCTGCTTCTGCCTCCCGAAATCTCGCGCCTGCGCCGTTCGTCGCGGCATTCGGAGGTATTCGGCGCAGGCGCATTCAATTTCTGACCGCTCCGTGCTCAGACATTTCCTCTGCGCCTGCGCCGAATGCCTCAGAATGCCGCGACGAACGGCGCAGGCGCGAGATTTCGGAAGGCAGAAGCAGGGGGAGGATTGATTTGAGTTGAAGATGGGCGTGCTGGAGCGAGGAGCTGGGCGGCAGTTTAGCAAGGTAGACAGAGCCTGTAGGTGCTGGAAAAACGCCCGCATAGCACCTAGAGGCTCATTTGCATAAATATAAAAGTCCTTTTTTTAACCAAACGGCCGAACGGATTAATATAATAATTAGCTTGTATGGTACATCAGACACTAGCGGATCGCTAGTGTCTGAAAACCAAATGTGTCAGAAGCAAGTGGTAGAAACCCTTTAAAAATACATCAATGGCTTCAAGCAGTCTGAGTATAATTGAGTATTATTGATTGCTGTGGAGCAAGGGCGTTGCTAGGTCAAAACATTCGGGGCCTGGGCCCCTGATATTTTGTCCCAGGCCCCAAATGTCCTGCCTGCCTGTTAGATATAACTGTATTGCCGTCCTCAGGACGGCAATACAATTGAATCTAATGCACTGCAAGAGCTGAAGGACCTGTGATGACCTCACAGGTCATGTGATCAGTTCTAAATGAAGTAGCTGAAAAGGACCTGGGATGATGTCACCATCATGTGACCAGTGCAGGAGAGGATGGCTCAGCAGTGAAGAGAAGTCCTGGGAAGAGGCTGAGGTGAGATCTGCTACATGAGGAGAGGTAAGTGAAGATTACTCAGTGTGAGAGGCAGAGCAATGTTGGGAGTTGTAGTTATTTAACTAGGACTGTATGTTAGGGCTGAAAGGAGGGAAGTTATTTACATGAGACAGTGAGGTGGAGTGATGTTAATTACATGGGACTGGAATTTGGAAGTGGCTGGGGTAGGGTGATGTTATTTACATGGGACTGTATGTTGAAGGAAGCTCTGGGAGGGAGGGATATTATTTACATGGGATTGAATTTTAAGGGTTAATGTTATTTACATGGGACTGCATGTTGGAGGTAGCTGGGGAGGGGGTGATTTTATTTACATGGAACTTTATGTATAAGGTGTCTTGGGGAGAGAGTGATGTTATTTATATGGGACTGAATATTAAGGAGGCTATGTTATTTACATGGGACTGTATGTTGAAGGCGGCTGGGGAGGGGGTGATGTTATTTACATAGGACTGTATGTTGGAAGGGGCAGGAGAGATGGTGTGATGCTATTTACATGGGACTGTATTTTAGAGGGTGCTGGAGAGATGGTGTGATGGCATTTATATGAGACTCTATTGCGCATGGAGGGAAATAGTGTTATTTACATGGGACTGTATGGCAGAGGTGCTGAGGAATTATACTTTCTGAGGACACTAAACAGAGGAATATAACTACAGGGGGCACTGCAGGCGGCATTATAAATATTGGGGGTGCTTCAGGGCGAGCATTATAACAGTAGGAGGCGATATAACTACCGGGGGCACTGCAGGCGGCATTATAAATACTTGGGGCGCTTCAGGGCGAGCATTATAACAGTAGGGGGAAGTATAAATACTGGGGGCACTGTAGGGGTATTATAAAAGTAGGGGGCGATATAAATACTGGGGGCACTGTAGGGGCATTATAACAGTAGGGGCGATATAAATACTGGGGCACTTTAGGGTGAGCATTATAACAGTAGGAGATAATATAAATACTGGGGGCACTGTAGGGGTATTATAACATTAGGGGGCAGTATAAATACTAGGGGCACTGTGGGGGCATTTTAAATCCAGGGGACATTAGGCGTTCTTATTACTACTGGGGGCTCTATAGGAGGGATCCGCATTATTTCTACTAAGAACACTATGGGGCCTTATTACTACTGAGGGGTCTGTAGAGAGCTTTATTACCACTGGGGGAATAATAGGGGGCCTTATTTGTACAGGGGGCTCTGTGAGGGTATGATTAATACTGGAGGGCTCTTCTACTAATGGAGGCACTCTTGTGGAGCATTATTACTGTTGGGTCCTGTAGGGGGCAGTATTACTAATGAGAGCATTCTAAAAGGGAATTACTATTGGTGGGACTATGAGGAGTACTGTTACTATGGGGGGCACTCATTTTTTTCAGGATAGTATTTGGGGGTACAGAAAAGTAAGGAAGCTAAGATGTCTGTGCGTCACACTCTGCAGAGACGAGGCGGCTGAGAGAAGTTGTCCGGACGGAATGGAGAAGATGATGACAGAGAAGATCTACATCAGAGGAGACGTCACCTGGGAGGCACCGGATGTGAGAGGTACGTGCTGCTGTATAGCAAGTACAGCAAAATGTCTTCAGTGCTAGTGTTTGATGCGGTTGTTAAACTTAGAGAATTGGGCCATATGCATTGATGCTTGGGCCCCGGATCTTTTGAGACCCTAGCAATGCCCCTGCTGTGGGGCCCTTGCTAGAGGAGTACCGAGGGAAGAGGAGGATTAGGCTACTTTCCCACTGGCGCTTACTCGTTCCGGCAGGCTGTTCCATCAGGGAACAGCTGGCCGGATCTGTAACTACAGTGTAGATCCGTGAGCTGCTGGTAGTCTGCCCCGGCCTTATTCACTATAATGGGGAGCGTCATAGATCCGGTCGTAGCACGACAAATGCTGCACGCAGTGTGTTGTGGAGCTTCAAGGTATACCCTCAATATCTTCACTTAAATTCCCTTGTAGCTGAAGAAACAGGTCAATATCCAAGAGACAATTTCCCCAGTAACTGGAGGACACACAGTTTGGGAGTCAACTGACTTTACTAGGCATGCGCACCTGGTTTCAAACCTCCAACAGCCTCATTTACATACAATACATAGATTACTATGGTACAAGGAGCGGTGGGGTTACACAATAGCACAAAAGGGCTGATGGGAGGTTGAGGGGGGACACTGCAGCTAGTTTAAACAGGTTTGTCAGTGTCCCTGGGACACCGCCCTGATCTTGGGAAACAATGGAACAGGAAAGTGGGAAAGGGGGTATACAGACAGTGGAACCCTTTTATATTATTTTAACTGCTTCCCCTTAACCACAAGCCAGCATACACAGTCTGATCCCCCAACGGATCGGCTTGGGGATGTCTGGGAAGTACTCACAAATCACTTTTCCAGTTCAGTTTGTCGTGATAACCTGTCAGCATTGCCATTCTGTTTTCCGGGGCGGTAGTGAATTGTAAAATCGTATGGTTGTAATTCCAAGCTCCAGCGCAACAACCGGGCATTGTCCCCTGCCACACGATTTAACCATACTGACGGGTTGTGATCCGCGAGTAATGTGAACTGCTGTCCATACAAGTAGGGTTGAAGCTTCTTTAGGGCCCACACCACAGCCAGGCATTCCTTCTCTATGGCGGCGTAGCTCACTTCCCTGGGTAGAAGCTTCCGACTCAAGTAAACCACGGGATGTTCACCGCCATCTTCTCCAACTTGTCTCAGTACCGTTCCCAATCCAAACATTGAAGCATCTGTGTGAACGAGGAATCTTTTAGATGGATTGGGAGCAGCGAGTACAGGACTATTAACAAGGGCCTGCTTGAGCTGTTGGAATGCCTGCTCACACTCTGGGGTCCAGACTTCTTGGCGGGGACGGTTCTTTTTGGTGAGGTCAGTGAGGGGTTTGGCCAGGGTACTATAGTTTGGGACAAATTTCTGATAATAGCCCGCGGTCCCTAGGAAGGCTAACACCTGCGTTTTGGTACGGGGGGTTGGCCACTGGGCTACTGCCTCTACTTTAGCTGGCTCAGGCTTTTGCCTCCCACAACCCACGCGGTGTCCTAGGTATGGTACCTCTGCCATCCCAATATGGCATTTGCTGGGCTTTAGGGTTAGGCCAGCCTCTCTGATGCGGTCTATCACGGCACTTATGTGTCTCAGATGCTCTTCCCAAGTTTCACTATAAATAGCAATGTCATCCAAGTATGCACATGCATAATCTTGGAAGCCATCAAGCAGCCGGTCCACCATACGTTGGAACGTGGCTGGGGCATTTTTCATCCCAAATGGCATGGTCTTAAATTGGTAGAGACCAAACGGGGTGACAAAGGCCGACTTGGGAATGGCATCTGGCGCTAAGGGAATTTGCCAATAGCCCTTACATAAGTCGATGGTCGTGAGGTATTCACCTCTAGCCATCCTATCTAAGAGCTCGTCTATCCTGGGCATAGGGTAGGCATCAGAGACTATTTTATCATTGAGTCTCCGGTAATCTACACAAAAGCGGGTCGTGCCATCCCGCTTTGGTACTAGAACTACCGGAGAGGCGCAAGGGCTATCCGATGCTTCTATGACCCCTAAGTGGAGAATTTCCTGAATTTCTTGTCTCATGTGCTCCCTGACAGCCTCAGGAATTCTGTAGGGCGTCTGTCTAAGGGGTTGTTGATCGGCCGTGTCTACCCTATGGGTAGCTAGTGTAGTGTAGCCAGGTGCATTAGAGAATGTGGTGCCCTTTGTGGCTAACAGTTGTCGAACCTGGATACGCTCTTGGGGACTTAGTCTCTCCCCTAGATGAACGCCATCCAGGGGCCCCTAGTTTATCATACTCCCCTAGAAGATCCGGTAGGGGAAGATTCTCAAAGTCGTCAGAGGCGGGCGCACATATGGCGGCCACATCCTCTGTTCTCTCATAGTAGGGCTTGAGCATATTCACGTGAAGCATGCGTCTCCCCCCACTACCAGAGCACGGGCCTATCACGTAAGTGGTGTCGCACCTCTGCTCCACCACTTGGCATGGGCCCTGCCAGGCGGCCTGGAGCTTGTCATGGCGCACAGGTTTCGAAATCAACACCTTTTGGCCAATCCGAAAGCTCCGGTCCCTGGCACCTCTGTCATACCATCGGCACTGACGGGTCTGCGCCGCCTGGAGGCCAGTATGCACTTTCTGAGTCAATTCCTCCAAGCGGTCACGGAACTCCAGCACATAGGGTATGACAGGGGTACCATCCTCACCTACTGCTCCCTCCCAGTGTTCCCGGATTAAATCTAGGGGACCTCTAACTCTCCGTCCGAACAGTAGTTCGAACGGCGAAAACCCTGTCGATTCCTGCGGCACTTCCCTGTAAGCAAAAAGGAGATGGGGTAGGCATTTTTCCCAGTCCCGACGGGTGTCAGTAAAGGTGCTAAGCATCTGTTTTAAGGTGCCATTAAATCTTTCATACAAGCCATTCGTCTGGGGGTGGTAAGGTGAACTAATGATGGATTTGATGCCGCACAGTTTCCACAGCTGTTGGGTAACTTCTGCAGTGAATTGAGTGCCCTGATCCAAGACTATCTCTCTGGGAAAACCCATCCGAGAGAAGACTCGCATCAATGCCTCTGCCACCGTCTCTGCCTGAATATTAGTCAGAGCCACAGCTTCTGGACACCGTGTTGCATAATCCACTATAGTTAAAATATACCTTTTGCCTGACGGCTGGGTTTGGCCAACGGTCCTATAATATCTACCGCTACCCATCCGAATGGTTCTTCGGGTAGAGGTTGTAACTTAGCTTTGTGGCAATCCCTTCTTTTACCTACTCGTTGGCATGTGTCGCATGTTTGACAGTACTGCCTAACATCTTTAGAGATGCCAGGCCAAAAAAAAGTGTGGGTAAGCCTGTATCTGGTGCAGCTGACCCCTAAGTGTCCTGCCAGGGGGATATCATGCGCGATCTTTAATAACTCCCTCCTATACTTCTGTGGGACTACTAGATGTCGGGTGGAGATAGGTGGGGACCCTGCTGTGACCCTTTCAGAGTCCCGGTACAATAACCCCTGCTGCCAAAAATATCTCTCTCCTTCTATTCCGGGCTGGGACTGGTTTACTTTATCCCTATAGTATATGGGGTTCGGACCGCGCTTCTGGTCCAGGTCAGTATGCTAGTTCTTGATCCTTCTTACTTCCTTGTTTGCAGAGAGAGCCGAGGGTTGCAAATATCCCTCTAATAGATATCAGAATGCGAAGAAAACAGGGCATGGATGTAATCCCTTCGTGGTAAATAGTTCTTGTTCTATCAAAACAGCCACGCTCCTATTCGATCTGGTTAAATCTCCGCACGGACTCAAATGGTATATTCCTTAGACAAATCTGTGGTCCTTTTCTTCAGATTCCTGCAAATATTCTGTGGACAAAAATGGCTTCTGCAATAGTGAAGCTCCGTGTATATTTGTTTAAAACTTTTTATTTGTCCGTACTTACAAGACAACTCTTTTAAAAAGCAATTATTTAAAACGCATAAAATTCCCAGCGTCTGCTACTTCTGCCCGACCCGGGTTTCACTCCTAGAGCTTCGTCAGGGGCACACTTGATTTCACCCTCCCCCTACCTTTTTATTCCTCCATTGCAATTAATCAGGAGTCAGATGTGTTCCTCCACCATGTTTTTCCTATCCTGCTATTAACCCTATACTGGAATCTCCTCATCCCCAGGGGAAAGAAAACGGATGCTATTAAGTCCCTATTCACATGGGCATGCTTTTTTATATATTATTTTTTACTCTAATTCAAAACAGTTTGCAGGTCGAAGTCTACGTTTAGACCTCCCGGCTGTAGTGTACCTAATTCGTATATCCACTTGGTTTCTTGTTTATTAATTTTTTCCAAAAGACTGCCTCCCCTCCAATGATTTTGTACGGATTCTACTCCCATAAACTTTAAACCTTCTGGATTTTTTTGATGATATTTTTTATAATGAGCTGATACTCCGTGGCTTTCAAGACCTTTTTTTATGTTTCTTATGTGTTCCTGTACACGGACTTTTAGAGGTCTAATAGTCCGTCCAACATACTGGAGGCCACAAGGGCACTCCAGTACATATACAACCCCTTTACTATGACATGTCATTTCACCTACTACTTCTAATTGTTTGTCTTTGTTGGTACTTTTTATTGACATACTCTTTTGTAATTTTTCTGTTCTTTTTCTGTTCTTGCATGGAATGCAAAAACCACACCAATTAAAGCTATTTCTCGTTTTTTTATTCTCATCTTTATTTTTAGCACAAATGGCGCTATGTACCAATTTATTTCGTAAGTTGGGAGCTTTTTTATAAATGACTGTCGGTTGCTCAGGAATCACAGGTCCCAACACTGGGTCATTTTTTAAAATCGACCAGTTTTTTTTGATTGCGTTTTTCAGTTCACCAGAGCACTGTGTGAACTGGGTTATAAATGAAAAACGAAAATCAGTGGTCTTACCTGCTCTTTTTAGTTTATTGGGAGTTCCCTCTTGTTGTTTGGTTACCTCTTTTATACACTTCTCCAAATCTTCATTTTTATAGCCCTTTTCCACAAAGCGCTCCTTTATTACATTACTCTGTTTTTTAAAAATAGCCGAATCAGTGCAGTTGCGATGGATTCTCTGGACCTGTCCCTTTGGTACATTAAGTAACCAAGGGGCATAATGGCAGCTCGTTAATTCTATATAGCCATTGACATCAGTTGGTTTAAAAAAGTTTTTCGTTTTGAGCTGTCCTCCTTCAGCATATATAGTTAGGTCCAGAAAATCCACAGCAACCGCACTGATCGTGCTAGTAAAACTGAGGTTCCATTCCTTATTTTCCAAGTTTGCAATAAAGGTCTCAAGCAAATTTTTATCCCCTTCCCATATCAACAGGCAATCGTCTATATACCTTTTCCAGGTTTTAAGGGTTCCCCTTTTACTGGATTTTTTTAACTCGGGGTCAATGAACTGCTTTTCCCACCTGGTCATAAAAATATTAGCGAAGCTGGGCGCGAATTTCGCCCCCATCGCCGTCCCGACCTTCTGTAGGTAAAACCGTTCCTTGAACCAAAAGTAGTTATGTTCTAAACAGAATTCGACACATCGTATTATAAAATCCGCTTGTGTCCTGGTCATATCCGGGTCAGTGTACAGGGTCTCTCTTATTGCTTGCAGTCCTAATTTTTTCGGGATGATGGTATATAGGGACGATACGTCAATGGTAGCCATCCACGTATTCTCCCCCATCCCCTGCAATTCCTTTATTATTTCTACCACACTCCCACTATTTTTCAAATAAGAAGGTGCCATTGGTACATACTTTTGTAGGTAATTATCTATATACTCCGTAATTCTGCTGGTAAGAGAATTGATCCCCGACACTATAGGTCTTCCGGGGGGATTTGTAATACTTTTATGTATTTTCGGTAGTATATAGATAATTGGGGTCATTGGCTCTTTTATATTTAAATAATCTACCTCTTTTTTATTCAAGATGCCCTTCTCACCACCATATTTCACCAAAATTTGAAGTTTATTTTTATATTCTAGGAGGGGGTCTTTTTTCAGCACGGCATAGGTCTTACTGTCTCCCAACTGCCTAAAAACCTCTGCTTCATAGTCCTCAATGTTCATAATCACAACCCCCCCCCCCTTTATCTGCAGGCTTTATTATTATATCCGAGTTATCCTGTAAAGTTTTTAGTGCATCTTTCTCTTTTTTAGTTAAATTACTCCTTTTCTTTTTTACATCAATTTTTTCCAATTCATTTAAGATGCTTCTCTTAAAGGCATCTATGCACTCATTATTCCTATTTTTCGGATAAAATTTAGACTTATCTTTTAATTTCGTATGTATATATTCTTGTTTCTGCTCTATATTGTTTAAATTTTTCGTTAACTCCTTTCCTGCAAAAAATTTGGCTATATTCAACTTCCTAATATATTTGTGGATATCTACAAAGGCATCAAATTTGTTTAGACTTTTCGATGGCGCAAATTTTAACCCTTTTCTAAGTACCGCTCGTTCGGGCTCTGTCAAGGTGTGTCTGCTGAGATTAAATATCCCATCATTCACACCTTGCTTTTTTTGTTCGCGGATTTTGTGTTTTTTTCCCCCTCTTTTTCCTCTATGAACCTTCTCTTTTGTGGTGTATTGATGTTCGGTGTGGTTGTGTTTATTTTTTCTTCCACTTTCTCGAGTTTTTCTTGTCCCTCCCTCTGCACACCCTTGATCAGCTTGGTGTGGAAAATTCTGTTGATCTAACTTTCTTTCTTCTTGTACTATAACTTTAGATTCTTCCCCCCTCTCCATTGGTCTTACCCTATTTCCCTGTCTGTCCGTAGTATCCTCTTTAACAAACTTATACGGATTGTTATTGTATCGCCCATATTGTTGATATGGTTTCCTTGTATTAGGCCATTGGTAGTGGTTGGCATTCCTCCCATATCCTTTGTGGTTTCCGTTATACTGCTGTATGTCCCATGTGTCTGTGGGTCGATCCCCATAATATTCATTTTTCTTAATAGCATCCCATTCCCCCCACTGTTGTCTAGGGTAACCATTAGTTCTCATATTAACACTATATTTCCTTTCCTCTACCCCTCTCTGCTCACCCATTTCCAGATTATTCATCTTCCTATTAGCTTCTGACCTGAATCTCCACTTATATATTTTTTTATTTTCATATTCTTCGCATGTTTTGCGATATTTTTTTCTGCTTTTTTTCTTTGATTTCTTTATCTACTACCGTAATATTTACTTGACATTTCTCACTTTGCTTAATATATTCTTTGTTGGTTTTGAAGGGTTTTAATTTTTCTTGTAATTTTTCTATATTCTGTCCTATATTTTTTAATTTTTGTCTACGTATTTTTATAATAAATTCCATGGCTTTAAAGCCACAAAAATCCATTAATTTTTCCCAATCATCTATATCTGTGGGATCTTCTGTGTTCAGGGGGAGCTGCCATCGCAAACCCTCTGGGATCTTCCCCTCCGCCAGATATCTTTCTAGGGATAAGACTTCCCAGGTAGTTCTAATCTCTTTACATAAATCTTTTTCTAGCTCTGTGAACAGTCCCCCCATAATTTTTTCCTCCTTCATTTCTTCATTTACAGTAAATATACTTTCAACATCGCATACCATATTTGCTCTAAAATCAAAAATATCCATAATTGCTGGACTCGGCGTATGTCCCACCAAAGTACAATAAAGAAAATAAATATATCACCAGTCCGCAATAATGTTATGCAGCAGGTCCGAAAAAGTGATGTGGGTTCAATCACGTGAAAACAGGTACAGTATATGGGGTTCGGACCGCGCTTCTGGTCCAGGTCAGTATGCTAGTTCTTAATCCTTCTTACATCCTTGTTTGCAGAGAGAGCCGAGGGCTGCAAATATCCCTCTAATAGATATCCTGCAACCAATGGATTTATAATAGTGTGAGTCCGTATGTAACAGTAACCTGCATTAAACCGGTTATACTCACAGAATGCGAAGAAAACAGGGCATGGATGTAATCCCTTCGTGGTAAATAGTTCTTGTTCTATCAAAACAGCCACGCTCCTATTCGATCTGGTTAAATCTCCGCACGGACTCAAATGGTATATTCCCTAGACAGATCTGTGATCCTTTTCTTCAGATTCCTGCAAATATTCTGTGGACAAAAATGACTTCTGCAATAGTGAAGCTCCGTGTATATTTGTTTAAAACTTTTTATTTGTCCGTACTTACAAGACAACTCTTTTAAAAGGCAATTATTTAAAACGCATAAAATTCCCAGCGTCTACTACTTCTGCCCGACCCGGGTTTCACTCCTAGAGCTTCGTCAGGGGCACACTTGATTTCACCCTCCCCCTACCTTTTTATTCCTCCATTGCAATTAATCAGGAGTCAGATGTGTTCCTCCACCATGTTTTTCCTATCCTGCTATTAACCCTATACTGGAATCTCCTCATCCCCAGGGGAAAGAAAACGGATGCTATTAAGTCCCTATTCACATGGGCATGCTTTTTTATATATTATTTTTTACTCTAATTCAAAACAGTTTGCAGGTCGAAGTCTACGTTTAGACCTCCCAGCTGTAGTGTACCTAATTCGTATATCCACTTGGTTTCTTGTTTATTAATTTTTTCCAAAAGACTGCCTCCCCTCCAATGATTTTGTACGGATTCTACTCCCATAAACTTTAAACCTTCTGGATTTTTTTGATGATATTTTTTATAATGAGCTGATACTCCGTGGCTTTCAAGACCTTTTTTTATGTTTCTTATGTGTTCCTGTACACGGACTTTTAGAGGTCTAATAGTCCGTCCAACATACTGGAGGCCACAAGGGCACTCCAGTACATATACAACCCCTTTACTATGACATGTCATTTCACCTACTACTTCTAATTGTTTGTCTTTGTTGGTACTTTTTATTGACATACTCTTTTGTAATTTTTCTGTTCTTTTTCTGTTCTTGCATGGAATGCAAAAACCACACCAATTAAAGCTATTTCTCGTTTTTTTATTCTCATCTTTATTTTTAGCACAAATGGCGCTATGTACCAATTTATTTCGTAAGTTGGGAGCTTTTTTATAAATGACTGTCGGTTGCTCAGGAATCACAGGTCCCAACACTGGGTCATTTTTTAAAATCGACCAGTTTTTTTTGATTGCGTTTTTCAGTTCACCAGAGCACTGTGTGAACTGGGTTATAAATGAAAAACGAAAATCAGTGGTCTTACCTGCTCTTTTTAGTTTATTGGGAGTTCCCTCTTGTTGTTTGGTTACCTCTTTTATACACTTCTCCAAATCTTCATTTTTATAGCCCTTTTCCACAAAGCGCTTCTTTATTACATTACTCTGTTTTTTAAAAATAGCCGAATCAGTGCAGTTGCGATGGATTCTCTGGACCTGTCCCTTTGGTACATTAAGTAACCAAGGGGCATAATGGCAGCTCGTTAATTCTATATAGCCATTGACATCAGTTGGTTTAAAAAAGTTTTTCGTTTTGAGCTGTCCTCCTTCAGCATATATAGTTAGGTCCAGAAAATCCACAGCAACCGCACTGATCGTGCTAGTAAAACTGAGGTTCCATTCCTTATTTTCCAAGTTTGCAATAAAGGTCTCAAGCTAATTTTTATCCCCTTCCCATATCAACAGGCAATCGTCTATATACCTTTTCCAGGTTTTAAGGGTTCCCCTTTTACTGGATTTTTTTAACTCGGGGTCAATGAACTGCTTTTCCCACCTGGTCATAAAAATATTAGCGAAGCTGGGCGCGAATTTCGCCCCCATCGCCGTCCCGACCTTCTGTAGGTAAAACCGTTCCTTGAACCAAAAGTAGTTATGTTCTAAACAGAATTCGACACATCGTATTATAAAATCCGCTTGTGTCCTGGTCATATCCGGGTCAGTGTACAGGGTCTCTCTTATTGCTTGCAGTCCTAATTTTTTCGGGATGATGGTATATAGGGACGATACGTCAATGGTAGCCATCCACGTATTCTCCCCCATCCCCTGCAATTCCTTTATTATTTCTACCACACTCCCACTATTTTTCAAATAAGAAGGTGCCATTGGTACATACTTTTGTAGGTAATTATCTATATACTCCGTAATTCTGCTGGTAAGAGAATTGATCCCCGACACTATAGGTCTTCCGGGGGGATTTGTAATACTTTTATGTATTTTCGGTAGTATATAGATAATTGGGGTCATTGGCTCTTTTATATTTAAATAATCTACCTCTTTTTTATTCAAGATGCCCTTCTCACCACCATATTTCACCAAAATTTGAAGTTTATTTTTATATTCTAGGAGGGGGTCTTTTTTCAGCACGGCATAGGTCTTACTGTCTCCCAACTGCCTAAAAACCTCTGCTTCATAGTCCTCAATGTTCATAATCACAACCCCCCCCCCTTTATCTGCAGGCTTTATTATTATATCCGAGTTATCCTGTAAAGTTTTTAGTGCATCTTTCTCTTTTTTAGTTAAATTACTCCTTTTCTTTTTTACATCAATTTTTTCCAATTCATTTAAGATGCTTCTCTTAAAGGCATCTATGCACTCATTATTCCTATTTTTCGGATAAAATTTAGACTTATCTTTTAATTTCGTATGTATATATTCTTGTTTCTGCTCTATATTGTTTAAATTTTTCGTTAACTCCTTTCCTGCAAAAAATTTGGCTATATTCAACTTCCTAATATATTTGTGGATATCTACAAAGGCATCAAATTTGTTTAGACTTTTCGATGGCGCAAATTTTAACCCTTTTCTAAGTACCGCTCGTTCGGGCTCTGTCAAGGTGTGTCTGCTGAGATTAAATATCCCATCATTCACACCTTGCTTTTTTTGTTCGCGGATTTTGTGTTTTTTTCCCCCTCTTTTTCCTCTATGAACCTTCTCTTTTGTGGTGTATTGATGTTCGGTGTGGTTGTGTTTATTTTTTCTTCCACTTTCTCGAGTTTTTCTTGTCCCTCCCTCTGCACACCCTTGATCACTTGGTGTGGAAAATTCTGTTGATCTAACTTTCTTTCTTCTTGTACTATAACTTTAGATTCTTCCCCCCTCTCCATTGGTCTTACCCTATTTCCCTGTCTGTCCGTAGTATCCTCTTTAACAAACTTATACGGATTGTTATTGTATCGCCCATATTGTTGATATGGTTTCCTTGTATTAGGCCATTGGTAGTGGTTGGCATTCCTCCCATATCCTTTGTGGTTTCCGTTATACTGCTGTATGTCCCATGTGTCTGTGGGTCGATCCCCATAATATTCATTTTTCTTAATAGCATCCCATTCCCCCCACTGTTGTCTAGGGTAACCATTAGTTCTCATATTAACACTATATTTCCTTTCCTCTACCCCTCTGCTCACCCATTTCCAGATTATTCATCTTCCTATTAGGCTTCTGACCTGAATCTCCACTTATATATTTTTTTATTTTCATATTCTTCGCATGTTTTGCGATATTTTTTCTGCTTTTTTTCTTTGATTTCTTTATCTACTACCGTAATATTTACTTGACATTTCTCACTTTGCTTAATATATTCTTTGTTGGTTTTGAAGGGTTTTAATTTTTCTTGTAATTTTTCTATATTCTGTCCTATATTTTTTAATTTTTGTCTACGTATTTTTATAATAAATTCCATGGCTTTAAAGCCACAAAAATCCATTAATTTTTCCCAATCATCTATATCTGTGGGATCTTCTGTGTTCAGGGGGAGCTGCCATCGCAAACCCTCTGGGATCTTCCCCTCCGCCAGATATCTTTCTAGGGATAAGACTTCCCAGGTAGTTCTAATCTCTTTACATAAATCTTTTTCTAGCTCTGTGAACAGTCCCCCCATAATTTTTTCCTCCTTCATTCCTTCATTTACAGTAAATATACTTTCAACATCGCATACCATATTTGCTCTAAAATCAAAAATATCCATAATTGCTGGACTCGGCGTATGTCCCACCAAAGATACAATAAAGAAAATAAATATATCACCAGTCCGCAATAATGCTATGCAGCAGGTCCGAAAAAGTGATGTGGGTTCAATCACGTAAAAACAGGTACAGTATATGGGGTTCGGACCGCGCTTCTGGTCCAGGTCAGTATGCTAGTTCTTAATCCTTCTTACTTCCTTGTTTGCAGAGAGAGCCGAGGGCTGCAAATATCCCTCTAATAGATATCCTGCAACCAATGGATTTATAATAGTGTGAGTCCGTATGTAACAGTAACCTGCATTAAACCGGTTATACTCACAGAATGCGAAGAAAACAGGGCATGGATGTAATCCCTTCGTGGTAAATAGTTCTTGTTCTATCAAAACAGCCACGCTCCTATTCGATCTGGTTAAATCTCCGCACGGACTCAAATGGTATATTCCCTAGACAGATCTGTGATCCTTTTCTTCAGATTCCTGCAAATATTCTGTGGACAAAAATGGCTTCTGCAATAGTGAAGCTCCGTGTATATTTGTTTAAAACTTTTTATTTGTCCGTACTTACAAGACAACTCTTTTAAAAGGCAATTATTTAAAACGCATAAAATTCCCAGCGTCTACTACTTCTGCCCGACCCGGGTTTCACTCCTAGAGCTTCGTCAGGGGCACACTTGATTTCACCCTCCCCCTACCTTTTTATTCCTCCATTGCAATTAATCAGGAGTCAGATGTGTTCCTCCACCATGTTTTTCCTATCCTGCTATTAACCCTATACTGGAATCTCCTCATCCCCAGGGGAAAGAAAACGGATGCTATTAAGTCCCTATTCACATGGGCATGCTTTTTTATATATTATTTTTTACTCTAATTCAAAACAGTTTGCAGGTCGAAGTCTACGTTTAGACCTCCCGGCTGTAGTGTACCTAATTCGTATATCCACTTGGTTTCTTGTTTATTAATTTTTTCCAAAAGACTGCCTCCCCTCCAATGATTTTGTACGGATTCTACTCCCATAAACTTTAAACCTTCTGGATTTTTTTGATGATATTTTTTATAATGAGCTGATACTCCGTGGCTTTCAAGACCTTTTTTTATGTTTCTTATGTGTTCCTGTACACGGACTTTTAGAGGTCTAATAGTCCGTCCAACATACTGGAGGCCACAAGGGCACTCCAGTACATATACAACCCCTTTACTATGACATGTCATTTCACCTACTACTTCTAATTGTTTGTCTTTGTTGGTACTTTTTATTGACATACTCTTTTGTAATTTTTCTGTTCTTTTTCTGTTCTTGCATGAAATGCAAAAACCACACCAATTAAAGCTATTTCTCGTTTTTTTATTCTCATCTTTATTTTTAGCACAAATGGCGCTATGTACCAATTTATTTCGTAAGTTGGGAGCTTTTTTATAAATGACTGTCGGTTGCTCAGGAATCACAGGTCCCAACACTGGGTCATTTTTTAAAATCGACCAGTTTTTTTTGATTGCGTTTTTCAGTTCACCAGAGCACTGTGTGAACTGGGTTATGAATGAAAAACGAAAATTGGTGGTCTTCCCTGCTCTTTTTAGTTTATTGGGAGTTCCCTCTTGTTGTTTGGTTACCTCTTTTATACACTTCTCCAAGTCTTCGTTTTTATAGCCCTTTTCCACAAAGCGCTCCTTTATTACATTACTCTGTTTTTTAAAAATAGCCGAATCAGTGCAGTTGCGATGGATTCTCTGGACCTGTCCCTTGGTACATTAAGTAACCAAGGGGCATAATGGCAGCTCGTTAATTCTATAAAGGGGAACCCTTAAAACCTGGAAAAGGTATATAGACGATTGCCTGTTGATATGGGAAGGGGATAAAAATTAGCTTGAGACCTTTATTGCAAACTTGGAAAATAAGGAATGGAACCTCAGTTTTACTAGCACGATCAGTGCGGTTGCTGTGGATTTTCTGGACCTAACTATATATGCTGAAGGAAGGACAGCTCAAAACGAAAAACTTTTTTAAACCAACTGATGTCAATGGCTATATAGAATTAACGAGCTGCCATTATGCCCCTTGGTTACTTAATGTACCAAAGGGACAGGTCCAGAGAATCCATCGCAACTGCACTGATTCAGCTATTTTAAAAAACAGAGTAATGTAATAAAGGAGCGCTTTGTGGAAAAGGGCTATAAAAACGAAGACTTGGAGAAGTGTATAAAAGAGGTAACCAAACAACAAGAGGGAACTCCCAATAAACTAAAAAGAGCAGGTAAGACCACTGATTTCCGTTTTTCATTTATAACCCAGTTCACACAGTGCTCTGGTGAACTGAAAAACGCAATCAAAAAAAACTGGTCGATTTTAAAAAATGACCCAGTGTTGGGACCTGTGATTCCTGAGCAACCGACAGTCATTTATAAAAAAGCTCCCAACTTACGAAATAAATTGGTACATAGCGCCATTTGTGCTAAAAATAAAGATGAGAATAAAAAAACGAGAAATAGCTTTAATTGGTGTGGTTTTTGCATTTCATGCAAGAACAGAAAAAGAACAGAAAAATTACAAAAGAGTATGTCAATAAAAAGTACCAACAAAGACAAACAATTAGAAGTAGTAGGTGAAATGACATGTCATAGTAAAGGGGTTGTATATGTACTGGAGTGCCCTTGTGGCCTCCAGTATGTTGGACGGACTATTAGACCTCTAAAAGTCCGTGTACAGGAACACATAAGAAACATAAAAAAAGGTCTTGAAAGCCACGGAGTATCAGCTCATTATAAAAAATATCATCAAAAAAATCCAGAAGGTTTAAAGTTTATGGGAGTAGAATCCGTACAAAATCATTGGAGGGGAGGCAGTCTTTTGGAAAAAATTAATAAACAAGAAACCAAGTGGATATACGAATTAGGTACACTACAGCCGGGAGGTCTAAACGTAGACTTCGACCTGCAAACTGTTTTGAATTAGAGTAAAAAATAATATATAAAAAAGCATGCCCATGTGAATAGGGACTTAATAGCATCCGTTTTCTTTCCCCTGGGGATGAGGAGATTCCAGTATAGGGTTAATAGCAGGATAGGAAAAACATGGTGGAGGAACACATCTGACTCCTGATTAATTGCAATGGAGGAATAAAAAGGTAGGGGGAGGGTGAAATCAAGTGTGCCCCTGACGAAGCTCTAGGAGTGAAACCCGGGTCGGGCAGAAGTAGCTAGACGCTGGGAATTTTATGCGTTTTAAATAATTGCCTTTTTAAAAGAGTTGTCTTGTAAGTACGGACAAATAAAAAGTTTTAAACAAATATACACGGAGCTTCACTATTGCAGAAGCCATTTTTGTCCACAGAATATTTGCAGGAATCTGAAGAAAAGGACCACAGATTTGTCTAAGGAATATACCATTTGAGTCCGTGCGGAGATTTAACCAGATCGAATAGGAGCGTGGCTGTTTTGATAGAACAAGAACTATTTACCACGAAGGGATTACATCCATGCCCTGTTTTCTTCGCATTCTGATATCTATTAGAGGGATATTTGCAGCCCTCGGCTCTCTCTGCAAACAAGGAAGTAAGAAGGATCAAGAACTAGCATACTGACCTGGACCAGAAGCGCGGTCCGAACCCCATATACTGTACCTGTTTTTTACGTGATTGAACCCACATCACTTTTTCGGACCTGCTGCATAGCATTATTGCGGACTGGTGATATATTTATTTTCTTTACTTTATCCCTATACCTGCAACGTAGGGTCACTAAGGGTTTCTTCCCCAAATGTTGTGGGGGTATCCCAGGGGATAGGGTGAACGTTTTGGGGAAGGGTTCTTACCTGGACCTCAGAGTGTGCCGGGTTTTTCAGGGAGTGGGCCTGTGACCTGGTGGTAACAGGATAGGTCTCGTTGGTACCCTGGGAAGGTACAAAAGCGGAAGTCATCGGGCCAAGATCATTTCCCAGCAAAACATCAGCGGGTAGGTCTTTTATCAACCCAACATTAACCATTCCCGCCCCCACACCCCAATGTAGATGTACCCTGGCTGTGGGTAATTTGTGGATGGTCCCTCCCGCCACCCGTACAGCTACAGAACCCCCAGTGCGATCGTTCTCTGGAACCAGATGTCGTCGCACCAGGGTGAGGGTGGCACCGGAATCGCACAGCCCCTGGGTCTCCTTGCCGTTGAGGATAACTATCTGCCTTGTCGATTATCAGTCTCCGCCTGTATTGGGTTTGCCTCGTGTAGAACACCCCAGTGTTCCTCTGGATCCTCTGCTCTGATGTTAAGCGGGACAGCCTCTGTATGGCAGTAGTGGGCGGCTGCCCGCGCTGGAGGAGGTGGACCTGGACGGATCCATGCAGCCTGGTTTCGGTTATGGGTACAGTCCCTCTGATAATGCCCAAACTTTTTGCAGGCATGGCACTGTATGGTGCTGCGATTAGGGTATCTGTTTGCTGGGATACTAGGCAGGAGCCCTGTGCGTTGTGGTGCTGGTGGCCCAGGGGGTATTTGTCTGGTATTGGGTCTGAAGCTTACCCTGGATTGTCTGCGGGCATCCTGGTAGTCATCTGCATCGGATAGAGTGGTAGGTTTCCGGTCCCTTACCCACTCCTGCACTTCTGGATTTAGTCCATTGAAAAATTGTTACAGTAGAACCAGCTGGGTAATGTCCTCTGCTGAAAAAGCTTGGCTTGCCTGTAGCCAGGCTAGGGCTGCCCTCTGCATGCGGCATGCCCACTCTTTGTATGAGTCTTTTTCCTGTTTTTTTGTGTCCCTGAATCGTCTTCTGTATGCTTCTGGGGTGATGGCATATCTTGCCAAAATTACCTCTTTCACCCGGTTATAGTCTGCAATCTCCTCGTCAGGTACAGCTCTATATGCCTCTGCTGCACGGCCAGAGAGCTTACCAGCGAGGATCCGTACCCAGTCTGCTGGGGGTACCTGGTGTAGCCTGCACTGCCTTTCAAAGTCTTGCAGGAAGCCATCGATCTCATCCTCGGCTTCCACAAATGTTTTAAACGTATCATGCGGTACCTTGACTTTGGGTTCAGGAACCAGAGTACTAGTTAGCGATCTTTCCAATGCTCGCTGCTCTGCTATCCGGAGTTGGTTCTCTCTCTCTTCCCTTGCAGTGATCAAGCTATCCACCTGGTTCATGGTGGCCTGTTGTCGGGTGGTAATAATTCAATTAAGAATTATTAATTATGGTCATAAAAATAATTAACCATAAAAAAAAAAAAAAAAAATTATAAAATTTGTCATAAATTCTTAAAATAATGACCTTGTGAATTGTAGACAACCTAATTGATACAATTCACATCTGAGTCCGACTATTTCCTCAGATAAATAAGTTCTTTTTGACGTGAGATGACGTTAATGATAAAACATGTAGTTCTGCATTATACAATAATACACAGGTATTATAAAAATATGCAGATTTATTGGTTACAAGGTTATAAACATATATAAGTAAATAAACACAATGATACATGCAAATGAATATATATATATATATATATATATATATATATAGCGTTAATATAAAGCATTACAAGCTTAACAATACATGTGAGTGGAAATAACTTGTCACATTATAACCAAGCTATTATTAGGTTAGGATATCAAAACATAAGTTATATACATTACTTCTGTTCAGAGAAAACCTCATGATATCAGGACGGGCATGTCTAATCCTAGACATCAATATAGAATGCTAAATACATTCCACCCCCCTCTAACCAACTACACATCACATGACTTCAGGATGGGAAAATCCATTCAAGGATATAACTTAGAAGAGATAACTGTATCCTTCCGCCTGTCACAACCAGACAGCTGAGAAGCTCTGACAGAGGCCTTTCAGAACCTCCTCTTTGAGTTTCTGTGTTGTGGTATTCAGCTCCTCCTCTCCTTAGCCTCTCTCAGCTGTCATGTGTTGGACTAATTGCTTCCCTTTAAATTCTTCCCCAGAAGGCTTTTCTGGGCGGCTTATATTTCTTCCTGGAGTATGTGTGCATGCCCATCTGGTTCTCCTCTCCTCTACAAAGTTAAGTGTTATACTGTTATCTGTTATTTTCTGTTTGCTGGATCCCAGGTGACCCTGACTCCCTCCGTGTCTGGTGTAGGGAGCCGGTGGTCGTGTCCCCTCACTATTGTAGGGTGCTCAGGGGTTGTATAGTCAAGGTACGTGGATATGCATACCTCCACCATTCGGATCTATGCATAGGCTAAGCAGCCAGGGAAAGTGCCAGGTCTTCTACAGGGGTCTCCCTTTTGTTCCTTAGCTGTTGGATCCAGCGAGTCATTTATACATATTGTTTTGCCTTGTTACCTGTACACATTCCGAGACATTATAAGCCGCCAAAACCGTTTTAAGCATGGATCCGGTTTCACTTTTGGCTGAACGCTTCCAGGGTCTTTCATTGGAGGTAGCTGACCTCCGTAAGACTTTTTCTCAGCTTCAAGTGACCGGTTCAGCTTGCGTTCATGGAGCTTGTTCTGAGCCTAAGATCTCGCTCCCGGATACGTTCTCCGGGGGTAGTGAGAATTTTGTGCGTTTTAGAGAGGCTTGCAAACTCCATTTTCGCCTTCTTCCCCTTTCCTCTGGAGATGAGGAACGGAGGGTGGGGATCATTATATCGCTGCTCAGAGGTAACGCTCAGTCCTGGGCCTTTTCGCTGCCGGAGGGGGCACGGCCTCTCCGTTCAGTGGATGAATTCTTTTTAGCCCTGGGTCAGATATATGATGATCCGGATCGTATTGCTCTGGCGGAGTCTAGACTACGTCTCTTATGCCAGGGTAAACAATCCGCAGAAATATACTGCTCAGAATTTCGGAGATGGGCAGCTGATACTAGTTGGAATGATGCTGCACTCCGAAGTCAATTTTGCCATGGTCTTTCAGAGGGATTGAAAGATGCATTTGCCTTTCATGAAAGGCCTATTTCTTTGGACTCTGCTATGTCTCAGGCCGTTCGTATTGACAGGCGTCTTAGAGAGAGAGGAGAGATCTCTCCTTCATGTCATACTCGGTCCCAGGACTGTGCAGCGGTCCCATTCTGTGCGCAGGGGTCTCAGTCGCTGTCAGCCCCTTCTGAGCAGGAGCCCATGCAGCTGGGGTTGATTGCTTCTGACAATAGAAGATTCAGCTCGCATGGGACGGTTTGTTTTTATTGTGGAGGTATTAATCATTTGGCAAATATTTGTCCCTCTAGGAGATTCAGGCAGTTCTCTGGGTATAATAAAGAAACAAAGAGGAAAAAATCTTTGAAAAATGTTCCGTCTGTTACTATTGGCAGGGTTGAGGTGGAAATTGAAGGTTTTCCGTTTGCTTGTAGTTCCCGTTTTGTCCTGCCGGCTAGGGTGGCGCTAGAGAGCAAGAACATTTTTTGTGAGATTTTTGTGGATAGTGGAGCAGCGGTCAATCTCATTGATAATCAATTTGCGATAACTCATGGTTTCCAGGTGTGCGCTTTGAGAAAGGATATTCCGGTTTTTGCTATCGATTCCGCTCCACTTTCTCAGAAATCATTAAAGGGCATAGTTCACAATATCCGTTTGATTGTGAGTGATGCTCATGTTGAGGATGTGTCATGTTTCGTCCTTAGCGGTTTGCCCACCCCTCTGGTGTTGGGGCTGCCCTGGCTCACTAAGCATAACCCCACCATTGATTGGCAAGCGAAGCAAATAAATGGTTGGAGTGACTTTTGCAGAGAGAATTGCCTCATGACATCTGTTTCTGAGGTTGCTACTAAGACTATACCATCTTTTCTCTCTGAATTTTCGGATGTCTTCTCTGAGAGTGGAGTTCAGGATTTGCCCCCGCACAGGGAGTACGATTGCCCTATTAATCTCATCCCAGATGCCAAGCTGCCTAAATCTCGTTTATACAATCTTTCCCAACCTGAGAGGATCGCTATGCGTGCTTATATCTCTGAGAGTCTGAGAAAGGGACACATACGACCCTCGAAGTCACCTGTTGCCGCTGGTTTTTTCTTTGTTAAGAAAAAAGATGGTTCTTTAAGACCTTGTCTGGATTTCAGGGAGCTGAACAATATCACAATTCGTGACCCTTATCCGCTTCCTCTGATCCCGGACCTATTTAACCAGGTTGTTGGGGCTAAAGTCTTTTCCAAATTAGATTTAAGAGGGGCATACAACCTGGTCAGGGTCAGAGAAGGGGACGAATGGAAGACGGCCTTCAATACCCCTGAGGGCCATTTTGAAAACTTGGTTATGCCTTTTGGTTTGATGAATGCCCCAGCCGTTTTTCAGCATTTCGTGAACAGCATTTTTTATCATTTGATGGGAAAATTTGTATTGGTGTATTTGGATGACATTTTGATTTTTTCTCCCGATTTCAAAACTCATAAGGAACATTTACGTCAGGTCTTGCTCATTCTGCGGGAGAATAAATTATATGCGAAACTGGAAAAATGTGTGTTTGCGGTTCCAGAAATTCAATTTCTGGGGTTTCTTCTCTCCGCTTCTGGTTTTCGCATGGACCCCGAGAAGGTCCGCGCTGTGCTTGAGTGGGAGCTTCCTGAGAATCAAAAGGCGCTGATGCGTTTTTTGGGCTTTGCCAATTATTACAGGAAGTTCATTTTGAATTATTCTTCTATTGTTAAACCACTCACTGATATGACCAGAAAGGGGGTAGATTTTTCTTCTTGGTCAGTAGAGGCGCGTAAGGCTTTTTCTGATATCAAGGAGAGTTTTGCTTCCGCTCCCATCTTGGTGCAACCTGATGTTTCGTTACCCTTCATAGTTGAGGTTGATGCTTCTGAGGTGGGTGTGGGGGCGGTCTTGTCTCAGGGTTCCTCTCCTGCCAATTGGCGACCGTGTGCCTTTTTCTCAAGAAAACTCTCCTCCGCAGAGAGAAATTACGATGTGGGAGATAGGGAATTGTTGGCCATCAAGTTGGCTTTTGAGGAATGGCGCCATTGGCTAGAGGGAGCCAGACACCCTATTACCGTATTTACTGACCATAAAAATCTGGCCTACTTGGAGTCAGCCAAGCGTCTGAACCCGAGACAGGCCAGATGGTCGTTGTTCTTTTCTAGGTTTAATTTTGTTGTCACGTTCCGCCCTGGAGTTAAGAATGTGAAGGCAGATGCCCTGTCACGTTGTTTTCCGGGAGGCGGGAATTTTGAAGACCCGGGTCCCATTTTGGCTGAAGGTGTGGTGGTCTCTGCTCTTTTTCCTGAATTGGAGGCAGAGGTGCAGGCAGCCCAGTCAGAGGCTCCTGATCTTTGTCCTCCTGGGAGGTTGTTTGTGCCTCTCGCTTTAAGACACAAGATTTTTAAAGAACACCACGATACGGTCCTTGCTGGGCACCCAGGGGTAAGAGCCACACTGGATCTCATCGCTCGGAGATTCTGGTGGCCTGCGCTTCGTAAGTCGGTTGAGGGTTTTGTGGCAGCCTGCGAGACTTGCGCTCGTGCCAAAGTCCCTCATTCACGGCCATCAGGTCCTCTCCTTCCCTTACCCATTCCTTCCCGTCCTTGGACACATCTGTCCATGGACTTTATAACGGACCTTCCTCGTTCCTCGGGGAAGACTGTGATTCTGGTGGTGGTGGACCGTTTTAGCAAAATGGTGCATTTCATCCCTTTTCCTGGTTTGCCCAATGCTAAGACGCTGGCGCAGGCATTTGTTGATCACATTGTCAAATTGCACGGTATTCCTTCAGACATAGTCTCTGATAGGGGCACGCAGTTTGTTTCCAGATTCTGGAAGGCTTTCTGTTCTCGCTTGGGGGTTCGGTTGTCATTCTCTTCTGCTTTCCACCCGCAGTCGAATGGTCAGACAGAGCGCGTCAATCAGAATCTGGAGACATATCTGCGTTGTTTTGTGGCGGAGAATCAAGAGGATTGGTGTTCTTTTTTGTCCCTTGCTGAGTTTGCTTTAAATAACTGTCGTCAGGAGTCCTCTGATAAGTCACCATTTTTT
Organism: Bufo gargarizans; assembly: GCF_014858855.1. NCBI lineage: Eukaryota > Metazoa > Chordata > Amphibia > Anura > Bufonidae > Bufo > Bufo gargarizans. The sequence continues at coordinate 714,326,354 of NC_058080.1, read as the reverse complement.
GGTGCATATGGGTTTCATCCACAGTTTGGGACTTTCTCGGGAGAGGGGTCTTCTGGTTTACCTGATGAGGACAGATTCTCCTCGTCTTTGTCATCTATTTGGCAAAAGATTCAAGATAATCTAAAGAGCATGAGTGAGAGATATAAGCGTGTGGCTGATAAGAGACGTGTGCTTGGTCCGGACCTGAATGTTGGTGATCTGGTGTGGTTGTCTACCAAGAATATCAAATTGAAGGTTCCCTCCTGGAAGTTGGGTCCTAGGTTTATTGGGCCTTACAAAATCCTGTCTGTCATCAATCCTGTTGCATACCGTCTTGATCTTCCTCAGACTTGGAAGATCCATAATGTTTTTCATAAGTCCTTATTGAAACCTTATGTTCAACCCATTGTACCCTCGCCTTTGCCTCCTCCTCCGATTATGGTTGATGGGAATCTTGAATTTCAGGTCTCTGGGATTGTGGATTCTCGTCTTGTCCGCGGTTCTCTTCAGTACCTTGTTCACTGGGAAGGGTATGGTCCTGAGGAGAGGATGTGGGTCCCAGTGACGGACATTAAAGCCTCTCGTCTCATCAGGGCTTTCCATAGGTCCCATCCTGAGAAGGTGGGTTCTGAGTGTCCGGAGTCCACTCGTAGAGGGAGGGGTACTGTCACAACCAGACAGCTGAGAAGCTCTGACAGAGGCCTTTCAGAACCTCCTCCTTGAGTTTCTGTGTTGTGGTATTCAGCTCCTCCTCTCCTTAGCCTCTCTCAGCTGTCATGTGTTGGACTAATTGCTTCCCTTTAAATTCTTCCCCAGAAGGCTTTTCTGGGCGGCTTATATTTCTTCCTGGAGTATGTGTGCATGCCCATCTGGTTCTCCTCTCCTCTACAAAGTTAAGTGTTATACTGTTATCTGTTATTTTCTGTTTGCTGGATCCCAGGTGACCCTGACTCCCTCCGTGTCTGGTGTAGGGAGCCGGTGGTCGTGTCCCCTCACTATTGTAGGGTGCTCAGGGGTTGTATAGTCAAGGTACGTGGATATGCATACCTCCACCATTCGGATCTATGCATAGGCTAAGCAGCCAGGGAAAGTGCCAGGTCTTCTACAGGGGTCTCCCTTTTGTTCCTTAGCTGTTGGATCCAGCGAGTCATTTATACATATTGGCCCAGATTCAGGTAGATTTGCCCATTACTTACACCTGAGCCGCTCAGCTGAATTTCTCTGCGCTGGAGCAATTTTGCCAAATTGCCACCTGATTCAGGAATCGTTTGTTCATTTAATTTGCTCCTGTTTAAGGCAAAGCTGAGGGCGCAAGGCCGTGCAAGTCAAAGTGGGTGTGCCCCTATGTAAATGAGGAATTTTCGGCTCAGCAGAGGTTTGCTAGCATAATTTCAGGGCAAATCCTGCTCAGCTGCTTGCACTGAGCAAATAAATAGGAGCAGACTTGCGCAGGTTCTTTGCTGAATTTCATCCTGCTTTTTCCTACCCCCCCTGAGCAAGGAAATTCAGCCCTTTTGCAAGACATGGCACCTCCCAAATGGACCAAAATAAGGAAGGCCAACTTTGTGGCTGCAGAGATGGACATCCTGATTGCTGCACTCCAGCAGCATAAGGAAGTCCTACAGTCATGTGAAAAAATTAGGACACCCTTTGAAAGCATGTGGTTTTTTGTAACATTTTTAATAAAAGGTTATTTCATCTCCGTTTCAACAATACAGAGAGATTAAAGTAATCCGACCAAACAAAGAAAACTGAAGAAAAGTCTTATCAAGATCTTCTGTAAATGTCATTCTACAAAAATGCCTATTCTAACTGAGGAAAAAGATAGGACACCCTTGCCCCTAATAGCGAGTGTTACCTCCTTTGGCTGAAATAACTGCAGTGAGACGGTTCTTGTAGCCATCTACCAGTCTTCGACATCGGTCTGAGGAAATTTTACCCCACTCCTCAATGCAGAACTTTTTCAGCTGTGAGATGTTTGAGGGGTTTCTTGCACGTACAGCCCTTTTCAAGTCACCCCACAGCATCTCAATGGGATTCAAATCTGGACTTTGACTTGGCCATTCCAGGACTCTCCATTTCTTCTTTTTCAGCCAATCTTTGGTTGATTTACTAGTATGTTTTGGGTCATTGTCATGTTGCATGGTCCAGTTCCGCTTCAGCTTTAATTTTCTAACTGATGGTCTCACATGTTCTTCAAGCACCTTCTGATACACAGTAGAATTCATTGTGGATTCTATGATGGTGAGCTGACCAGGTCCTGCTGCAGCAAAGCAGCCCCAAACCATGACACTTCCACCTCCATGCTTCACAGTTGGTATGAGGTTCTTTTCTTGGAATGCTGTGTTTGGTTTACGCCAAACATGTCCTCTGCTGTTGTGTCCAAATAATTCAATTTTGGACTCATCTGTCCAAAGAACATTATTCCAGAAGTCCTGGTCTTTGTCAACTTTATCTCTGGCAAATGTCAGTCTGGCCTCGATGTTTCTCTTGGAAAGCAAAGGTTTCTTCCTTGCACACCTCCCATGCAAGTTAAACTTGTACAGTCTCTTTCTGATTGTAGAGGCATGTACTTCTACATCAACAGTAGCCAGAGCCTGCTGTAGTTCTCGAGATGACACTTTAGGGTTTTTGGAGACCTCTTTTAGCATCTTGCGGTCTGCTCTTGGGGTGAACTTGCTGGGGCGACCAGTCCTGGGCATGTTGGCAGTTGTTTTGAAAGGCCTCCACTTGTAGACTATCTTCCGGACAGTGGAATGGCTGATTTCAAAATCTTTTGAGATCTTTTTAAATCCCTTCCCAGACTCATAGGCTGCTACAATCTTTTTTCTGAAGTCCTCTGACAGCTCTTTTGCTCTCACCATGGTGCTCACTCTCACTTCAACAGTCAGGAGCACACCAAACTAAATGTCTGAGGTTTAAATAGGGCAAGCCTCATTCAACATGCAGAGTAACGATCTACTAATTATGTGCACCTGGTGTGATATACCTGTGTGAGATCTGAGCCAATTTAAGAGGGAATACATGTGAGGGTGTCCTATCTTTTTCCTCAGTTAGAATAGGCATTTTTGTAGAATGACATTTACAGAAGATCTTGAAAAGACTTTTCTTCAGTTTTCTTTGTTTAGTTGGATTACTTTAATCTCTCTGTATTGTTGAAACGGAGATGAAATAACCTTTTATTAAAAATGTTACAAAAAACCACATGCTTTCAAAGGGTGTCCTAATTTTTTCACATGACTGTATATGGTGCCCAGCGGGCAAACACCACCATTGCCCAAAGGAGGGCTATATATGAAGCCATTGCCCTGGACATCAATGCCCTGGGTAATGAAGTGCGTACCTGGGATGACATCCAGAAGAAATTAAATGATATGAGACATTTGGCCATCTTTTGCTAACTTGCCCCTGCTTTTAACAGGAGCAAGTTTGCCCAGGGAAAAAAGCTTGCACGCTTCCAGCGCAAGATGCGCATCACACGCGCATGTTTCTGAATCATCGGCAGTACCTAATTTGCATATTCGCTGAGGGAATTCCATGAAGGCGCAACTTACACCCCGCGCAAAATTGCACGAAAATTGCGCAGGAACAGCTAGGCTGCGTGCGCGGGAAAATGGCCGCATTTCAGGCTTAACTGGTTTACAGAATCAGCCGCAAATTTGCATAGGAGCAAATCAGTACTTGCGCGGCGCAAATCACACTTGTTCCCGCGCAAGTGCTTCTTGAATCTGGGCCATTGTTTTGCCTTGTTACCTGTACACATTCCGTGACACCGCCCCATCCTGGACTATTTTCACACATATGACTTTGGTAAGACTATTAAAACAAATAACAGGGATCTAGGATCTTGCTAGATCATATCTTAAATGGGAAGGACTTGAAACAAGTCTTTCCTGTGGGAATCCATCACTTAGCTTGGCGAAGAATGTTCTATCAATATATATATATATATCTAAGCAATTATTTAATGCTTTGCTAGATTATGAGTCTTAATTCTTCTGCAGGTAGAATGAAGCCTCACAATATCCTAAGACTACATCTCAATATGGAGGTGATCAATTAATTAATGTATTTATTCGCCAATCTAGATGGTATAATTTCACCCACACTATCAAATTAGTCTTAATAAAATGAAATATCATTTTCTGTGTCTCTTACCAAGTCCTAGTAGAAATCTCACTTCTGCTCCTAGGAAAGCTGGGTAGTCCATCATAGCGCATGTAACCATGGCTTTCAACTTGATAGACCCCTCTAAAGAGCTTAACTTCTCTTTCCTCTCTTTCTTGTGTGTGTTTTCTCCCCCCTGTGTATGGTTTATGATCACAAACTTATCAGTTAGACACACCTTCCTAGTTTAGAACTTTCCAATCATAGTCGGATGGGTGTGACCATTGATAAAAATGTGACATCATAACCTTACCCAGAATGCACTGTTGCTACTGTTGTAATGTCACCTATTGATACCTAGGTGGCACTGCTGTGTAAGCTATTTGCATCACAGTATAAAGGGTTAACTTATGTAAGTCTGAATAAAACGTATTCTATACATTTTGACCTTAAAAGCTTTAATTCAAAGCTATAGGGATTAATTCTGACACTTGTAGCAATTAGAGACAGACCTCTAGGCGTCTCTCTGAATGTTTCTCACACTGTTTGTTTATGTATCATAAAAAACTTCAATGGCTTTGTTTTCTCAGAGATATCAGTACCTCCTCTCATACCAAAGAGGTGAATAATTGTTACAAAACACACATCTTCACAGACACTCTTTTAGAGACAAAGATTCTCCTAATGAGAAATATATATAATATACTGGATACATTTTGTCTTTATAACATATACCAGTATAATATAATATATATCATATGTTCTACTGATTGTCTTATGCTAAGGACTAAGGCTCATTAAATGAATACATGGAATATTATATATTTTGTTTCATTAATAAATGCCTAATTGTATAGGTAATTATCACCAGCTGCATAGAGCTTATCTTTATCTCTTGTCATAAATTTAAAAGTAGACAAGGAGGCCTCTTCTCAGACTGGTACACTCATGAGAAGAATAACACTAAAGAGCAGAAACCTTTGTATGACCTTACCTTGGCCTACTCAAGACATACAAAATTGTAACTATAGTCGAGCATGGCTCTTAAAGGCAATGCACATTCATCTTGACTAAAATAATTGGATATCAATGTATTTACCTATGAAAAGGCACAACACTGTACCAGCTCTATGGAGGGATTCTCTCCATAAAATGCTAGCCTGCGTTTCACCTCTCTGTCGAACTCTGACTCTCTGGTTTCTGTAGCCATACTGTGTGCCCGGTCTCCCTCGGTCAGTTCAGCAATTAGTATGGCCTTCGTTTTATTGCTGGCTATCTGCCCTCTCGCTACCAGCAATTCCTTTAATGTTGGCCGTTTTAATCCAGCATAGTTCGTCTCCATTCACAGTTCCATTAAATGACCTGTTATCTGCACGAACCGCTGCTGCTTTCTTCTGCTGCAAGGCTTGTATCCCGCCACTTGCCACCAATTGTTGCGGAGCTTCAAGGCATACCCTCAATATCTTCACTTAAATCCCCTTGTAGCTGAAGAAACAGGTCAATATCCAAGAGACAATTTCCCCAGTAACTGGACGACACACAGTTTGGGAGTCAACTGACTTTACTAGGCATGCGCACCTGGTTTCAAGGATGGGGAATTTATGCCAACCTGTTTGTGAATTCATTGATTTTACATTACAGCCACTTGTGGAGCAACTACCATCCTTTGTGAAGGACACTACTGATCTATTACGTCGACTGAATGATTTGCATCTAGAACCAGACATGTTGATAGCATCCTGTAATGTAGAATCGCTTTATACAAGCATTCGTCATAAGGACGGCCTGGAAGCAGTTCGATTCTTCCTGATGATGGCGGACATAGATGATGAAATTGGTGACTTCATCCTGGAATTGCTGGAGTTTGTGCTTACCCACAATTTCTTTCTGTTTGGGGACGCCTTCTACCTGCAGCTCCAGGGGACAGCGATGGGGGCGGCCTGTGTCCCGTCCTTCGCTTGTCTTTTCCTGGGGCTGTGGGAGAGGGAGGTGTTCCTAGCAGAGTCATGTGACATTGTTGGTGGGGTCCAGATGTGGGCTCGCTACATTGATGACATTTTCGTCGTGTGGTAGGGCCCACAGACTGGATTCGCCAAACTAGTGGAAACCCTGAATAAGAATAATTGGACTATTAAATTGACTTATAGGATCAGTAAAACAGGTCTGGACTTTTTGGATGTTCAAATCTTGGTTGATGAAGCAGGGAAAATTTCTACGAATCTTTTCCGCAAGGAAACTTCCACAAATCTGGTTCTACATGCAAACTCATGTCACCCTTCGAACCTCATTAAGAATATACCATATTGTTAATTCTTAAGAGCCAAAAGGATTTGCTCGACAGAAGAAGCTTTTGAGACACAGTCTCAGGACCTTTGGAACAGATTCTCAGATCGTGGATATCCTAGAGCAAAGATCCGACAGGGATATAGCAAGGCTAAAATGGCGAAAAGAGATCAATTTTTAGTGTATCGCCAGAGATCGCCAGAGAAGAAAAAGTCAAAGTCTTGATGATAAGGTACGTTTCATCACATCATACAACCCCCAGTGGCGCCTGATGAAAGATGTCCTGACAAAATATTGGGAAATGTTACATCTAGATTTTACTTTGACCAAGATTCTTCCTCCTTGTCCTTCCATTACGTATAGGCGGACACAAAACTTGAAAGATCTCTTGGTCAAAAGCTACTATCCTGGCCCTAATCCACAGATAAATTTTCACTCTAAGGGCCCCAAATGGGGTTGTTCCCCGTGCGGAAAATATGTGGCCTGTCCCAACATCGACAGGGCTCACATTTCAGTAATCCCATGAAAAGTGATAGACAATATAAGATTACCCATAATATCATGTGTAATACACTAGGGGTAATTTACTTGGCGACTTGCCCATGCCAGCGTGTTTACGTTGTCATGACCTCAAGGGAATTGAGGAGACGCACATGGGAACATGTTCTTGGCATAGAAGCTGCTAAGGATGAAGATAATGTAACTATGCTTAAACCCATCCCTAGGCACTTCAAACAATTCGCCCATAAGACGCACTTTTTCTCCCCCCAAAATGGGGGAAAAATGCCACTGCGTCTTATGGGGCGAATGCTGACAGTTTTACATCGCTGGCGGCGATGTACGAGCGAGCGGGGAGGCACTGGGAGGAGGAGCTGGGGGCCGGCAATTGCGGCGGTGCGGTGCAGTCACTGTACTATAGCCCCGCCGCTCCAGTGCTGCACTATTCAAATATAAAATGTCTTATTCAATTAAAAGTGATTACACATGCCCCCTCACTCCTATTATTACCATACATCCTAACAGATTCTGTAGAATTCAAGCAGGCAGGCCGGGCGGGCAGCAGCGTAACTCCCTGATATCACGTGCCTGCGCCGCCTACTTTATGAATGAAGCAGGCGGCGCAGGCAAGTGACGTCAGTGAGTGACGCGCCGGCTGCCCGGCCTGCCTGGGTTGTACAAAAGCTGTTAGGATGTACGGTACTATTAGGAGTGGGGGGGCATGTGTAATCACTTTTAATTGAATAAGACATTTTATATTTGTATACTGGAGCGGCGGGGGATCTGTGGATGACAGTTTTATGGGTAACATCCGTGGATGGCACAGTTAAGGGGTGGGGGGTCTGTGGATGGCACTGTTATGGGCTGGGGGGGTCTGTGGATGGCACTGTTATGGGGTGGGGGCCGGGGTCTGTGGATGGCACATATATAACAGTGCCACCCACAGATCCCCCCCTCTAACAGTGCCACCCACAGATCCCCCCTCTAACAGTGTCATCCACAGATCCCCCCTCTAACAGTGCCAGCCACAGATCCCCCTGTAACAGTGCAAGCCACAGACCCCCCTGTAACAGTGCAAGCCACAGATCCCCCCATAACATTGTCCATCACAGATCTCCCCATAACAGTGTCTATCATCCACAGATCCCCTCATAACGGTGTCCGTCTTCCACAGATCCCCCCATAACAGTGTCCGTCATCTACAGATCCCCCCATAACAGTGTCCGTCATCCACAGATCCCCCCATAACAGTGTCCGTCATCCACAGATCCCCCCATAACAGTGTCCGTCATCCACAGATCCCCCCATAACAGTGTCCTTCACAGATCCCCAGTAATAGTGCCATCCACAGACCACCATTAGTTCCAAACCCACCAAAAGCACACCTTTTGGTTAAAAATATTTGTTTTCGTATTTTCCTTCTCAAAAACCTAGGTGCGTCTTATGGGTAGGTGCGTCTTATAGGGCAAGAAATACGGTACATATTTATTTATTATGATATACTTATTATGATATATTTATTATAATACTTTTGTACATATTTGTATATTTCTGAATATTTAGGGACCTTCATTAATTATATATCCAAAAACCTTTTATTCACCATGTATTTTTGTATCTTTATATAAAAAAAATAAGAACAATATTAATATTTCAATTTTTATATATGAATTGCTCTACATGTTTTCATTAGGTTTTTTGTAATCACTTATTTATAAATATAACCTTAATAGGTTCATTAGTCATCTCATGCATTTTCACGAGTATAATTAATCTATTTTAATATATTATAAATTTATGATATGATAAATTATCTTTGTTAATATTCAATATTTATTCTCACCTCTTCACTTTTTTCATTCATTTTTCCTTCTTTTTCTTCACCATTCACCCTTGTCACCCTTTTCACTCACCTTATACCTACTTTCGCCTGATGCTATTGGTCTTATTTACACTTCATGCAATTCTATGGTTTATGCTGTTCAACATATATGGGAGGTCACTTGCATTTTCCGATCACGTGACCCAAGGATTCGGCACGTCATCAACTATGTGGCCAACCCTCCCCCCCCCCCCCCTTTTTGTACTTAGGATGTCCGAGTACAATATTCTATTTTAGAGATTGCCTCCCTGCCTATTATTATGATTACCATTATTGCTGCTTTTTCTATTTATTTAAATGTGACATCCGAGCAGCCTATCAGCATGTATCATCTGAACGCTGGTAAGTGTGGCTGGCGTGATGGTGTGCTAATGTAGTAGTCACGTGTTCCACGTGACCTGTGCGTCATGATGACCGCGCGCTGAACTCTACTGACTTCCCCCTTTTTTTGACCACCTGACTCACGATGTGAGTTCCCATTGGAGAGGTAAGCTCCATGACACACCAAACGATGATAACTTACTAATTTGCTCCTGTGAGAACGAAATATAAGAAGGTGGAGTTTTTAGCAGTTTCTTATCCCCGGAAGAAGCCAGTTCACTGGCGTAACGACGTTGGGAGGGGGAGACTGAGGGATCGGCGCGCTTGTTTTGGGTATTTTACCATATTCCTTGATTTCCACATTTACCTACTTATATTCTTATCTGATTTGTATGTCCGGGGTTTCTTGTTCTTGGTCCCTATGTGGCATTCCTTGCGCTCTTGTATGCCTGTGTGTGTCGATCCCCCAGTCTCCTTCAGGGTTATTTCCTCACCGAAATATGCCTGTTTACTGCTGTTTTTACATGTGATAATATCTGTCTAAATGTTCATTCAATAAAGATTTTTCTTATTATCAAATATGGTGGAGCCGTAGTTCTACTTTTTGGGTATCAGTTTTGTATAGTGGAGGCTCTCCTTAGTTGAATTTCTCCATGACCCGGTGCTTATAATTGGTGGATGCTCTAATAGAAGCTCCAATGAAGCTATTCGACCTCTACATTCCCCGTTATGTACAGAGAGGAGTTGCAGTTGACCCCTTTCCCTTTACACTGCAACTTTTTTCTTTTGCTTTTTCTTCATTTGATGTTGTGCTGATGTTGTGCCTGCTTGAGCTGTTGGAATGCCTGCTCACACTCTGGGGTCCAGACTACTTGGCGGGGATGGTTCTTTTTGGTGAGGTCAGTGAGAGGTTTGGCCAGGGTACTATAGTTTGGGACAAATTTCCGATAATAGCCCGCGGTCCCTAGGAAGGCTAACACCTGCGTTTTGGTACGGAGGGTTTGCCACTGGGCTACTGCCTCTACTTTAGCTGGCGCAGGCTTGTGCTCCCTGACAGCCTCAGGAATTCTGTAGGGTGTCTGTCTAAGGGGTTGTTGATCGGCCGTGTCTAACCTATGGGTAGCTAGTGCAGTGTAGCCAGGTGCGTTAGAGAATGTGGTGCCCTTTGTGGCTAACAGTTGTCGAACCTGGATACACTCTTGGGGACTTAGTCTCTCCCCTAGATGAACGCCATCTAGGGTCCCTAGTTTATCATGCTCCCCTAGAAGATCCGGTAGGGGAAGATTCTCAAAGTCGTCAGAGGTGGGCGCACATATGGCGGCCACATCCTCTGTTCTCTCATAGTAGGGTTTGAGCATATTCACGTGAAGCATGCGTTCCCCCCACTACCAGAGCACGGGCCGATCACGTAAGTGGTGTCGCACCTCTGCTCCACCACTTGGTATGGGCCCTGCCAGGCGGCCTGGAGCTTGTCATGGCGCACAGGTTTCAAAATCAACACCTTTTGGCCAATCTGAAAGCTCCGGTCCCTGGCACCTCTGTCATACCATCGGCACTGACGGGTCTGCGCCGCCTGGAGGTCAGTATGAACTTTCTGAGTCAATTCCTCCAAGCGGTCACGGAACTCCAGCACATAGGGTATGACAGGGGTACCATCCTCACCTACTGCTCCCTCCCAGTGTTCCCGGATTAAATCTAGGGGACCTCTAACTCTCCGTCCGAACAGTAGTTCGGACGGCGAAAACCCTGTCGATTCCTGCGGCACTTCCCTGTAAGCTAAAAGGATGTGGGGTAGGAATTTTTCCCAGTCCCGACGGGTGTCAGTAAAGGTGCTAAGCATCTGTTTTAAGGTGCCATTAAATCTTTCACACAAGCCATTCGTCTGGGGGTGGTAATGTGAACTAACGATGGATTTGATGCCGCACAGTTTCCACAGCTGTTGGGTAACTTCTGCAGTGAACTGAGTGCCCTGATCCGAGACTATCTCTCTGGGAAAACCCATCTGAGAGAAGACTCGCATCAATGCCTCCGCCACCGTCTCTGCCTGAATATTAGTCAGAGCCACAGCTTCTGGATACCGTGTTGCATAATCCACTATAGTTAAAATATACCTTTTGCCTGACGGCTGGGTTTGGCCAACGGTCCTATAATATCTACCGCTACCCGTCCGAATGGTTCTTCGATGATGGGTAGAGGTTGTAACTTAGCTTTGTAGCGATCCCCTCTTTTACCTACTCGTTGGCGTGTGTCGCATGTTTGACAGTACTGCCTAACATCTTTAGAGATGCCAGGCCAAAAAAAAGTGTGGGTAAGCCTGTATCTGTTGCAGCTTACCCATTAGTGTCCTGCCAGGGGGATATCATGCGCGATCTTTAATAACTCCCTCCTGTACTTCTGTGGGACTACTAGCTGTCGGGTGGAGATAGGTGGGGACCCTGCTGTGACTCTTTCAGAGTCCCGGTACAATAACCCCTGCTGCCAAAAATATCTCTCTCCTTCTATTCCAGTCTGGGACTGGTTTACTTTATCCCTATACCTGCAACGTAGGGTCACTAAGGGTTTCTTGCCCAAATGTTGCGGTGGTATCCCAGAAGATAGGGTGAACGTTTTGGGGAAGGGTTCTTACCTGGACCTCAGAGTGTGCCGGGTTTTTCAGGGAGTGGGCCTGTGACCTGGTGGTAACAGGATAGGTCTCGTTGGTACCCTGGGAAGGTACAAAAACGGAAGTCATCGGGCCAAGATCATTTCCCAGCAAAACATCAGCGGGTAGGTCTTTTATCAACCCAACATTAACCATTCCCGCCCCCACACCCCAATGTAGATGTACCCTGACTGTGGGTAATTTGTGGATGGTCCCTCCCGCCACCCGTACAGCTACAGAACCCCCAGTGCGATCGTTCTCTGGAACCAGATGTCGTCGCACCAGGGTGAGGGTGGCACTGGAATCGCGCAGCCCCTGGGTCTCCTTGCCGTTGAGGATAACCATCTGCCTGTGATGCTGTCGATTATCAATCTCCGCCTGTATTGGGTCTGCCTCGTGTAGTACACCCCAGTGCTCCTCTGGATCCTCTGCTCTGATGTTAAGTGGGACAGCCTCTGTATGGTAGTAGTGGGCGGCTGCCCGCGCTGAGGAGGTGGACCTGGACTGATCCATGCAGCCTGGTTTCGGTTATGGGTACAGTCCCTCTGATAATGACCAAACTTTTTGCAGGCATGGCACTGTATGGTGCTGCGATTAGGGTATCTGTTTGCTGGGATACTAGGCAGGAGCCCTGTGCGTTGTGGTGCTGGTGGCCCAGGGGGTATTTGTCTGGTATTGGGTCTGAAGCTTACCCTGGATTGTCTGCGGGCATCCTGGTAGTCATCTGCATCGGATAGAGTGGTAGGTTTCCGGTCCCTTACCCACTCTTGCACTTCTGGATTTAGTCCATTAAAAAATTGCTACAGTAGAACCAGCTGGGTAATTTCCTCTGCTGAAAAAGCTTGGCTTGCCTGTAGCCAGGCTAGGGCTGCCCTCTGCATGCGGCATGCCCACTCTTTGTATGAGTCTTTTTCCTGTTTTTTAGTGTCCCTGAATCGTCTCCTGTATGCTTCTGGGGTGATGGCATATCTTGCCAAAATTACCTCTTTCACCCAGTTAAAGTCTGCAATCTCCTCATCAGGTACAGCTCTATATGCCTCTGCTGCACGGCCAGAGAGCTTACCAGCGAGAATCCGTACCCAGTCTGCTGGGGGTACCTGGTGTAGCCTGCACTGCCGTTCAAAGTCTTGCAGGAAGCCATCAATCTCATCCTCGGCTTCCACAAATGTTTTAAACGCATCATGCGGTACCTTGACTTTGGGTTCAGGAACCAGAGTACTAGTTAGCGGTCTTTCCAATGCCCGCTGCTCTGCTATCCGGAGTTGGTTCTCTCTCTCTTCCCTTGCAGTGATCAAGCTATCCACCTGGTTCATGGTGGCCTGTACCAGCTCTATGGAGGGATTCTCTCCATAAAATGCTAGCCTGCGTTTCACCTCTCTGTCGAACTCTGACTCTCTGGTTTCTGTAGCCATACTGTGTGCCCGGTCTCCCTCGGTCAGTTCAGCAATTAGTACGGCCTTCGTTTTATTGCTGGCTATCTGCCCTCTCGCTACCAGCAATTCCTTTAATGTTGTCCGTTTTAATCCAGCATAGTCCGTCTCCATTCACAGTTCTATTAAATGACCTGTTATCTGCACGAACCGCTGCTGCTTTCTTCTGCTACAAGGCTTGTATCCCGCCGCTTGCCACCAATTGTTGCGGAGCTTCAAGGTATACCCTCAATATCTTCACTTAAATCCCCTTGTAGCTGAAGAAACAGGTCAATATCCAAGAGACAATTTCCCCAGTAACTGGACGACACACAGTTTCGGAGTCAACTGACTTTACTAGGCATGCGCACCTGGTTTCAAACCTCCAACAGCCTCATTTACATACAATACATAGATTACTATGGTACAGGGAGAGGTGGGGTCAGACCTGATGGGAGGTTAAGGGGGGACACTGCAGCTAATTCAAACAGGTTTGTCAGTGTCCCTGGGACACCGCCCTGATCTTGGGAAACAATAGAACAGGAAAGTGGGGAAGGGGAAAGGGGGTATACAGACAGTGGAACATAAAATAATATAAAAGGGTCCATCTGTTACACAGTGATTTTTATCCAGCCTCCTCCCTGCATATTTGCCGTGCTGCGGCCGGATCCATGCTGTTCCACATTATAGTAAATGGAGCTGGGCGGACTACCGGCAGCTCACGGATGTACACTGTAGTTATGGATCCGGCAGGGGAACAGCCTTCCGGAACGCGTAAACGCCAGTGAGAAACAGGTATAGTCGGGCAGCACAGTTAAGGATAGATTGGAGGGGTGTGAGGGTGCTAGATGGAAGGCCACAGAGGAGGATGTTACAGTAGCCTAGACAGGAGATGATGAGGGCATGTACAAGCATTTTTGCAGACTCCTGGTTGAGGAATGCATGGATTCGAAAGATATTTTTGGGTTTGAGGCAGCAGGTGGTGGTTTTTTTAGAGGACACGTAGCGGGTGGCATTGGGGGACTTGCATTAGCTGATCCCTTATGAAGAGCAAAATTTAGTTGGAACTGTAAAGGAGGGCACACTCTGGTATGCCATCAGGGGTATAGTGCTGCTGGCCGTGTGGGGGACTCGCCCTCTTAGAGCTGGAATTCCGGGCTCGTACTGCATTGTGGCAAACGCAGGCAGATGATTTATTCAGCAGTGAGGGTAATGGAAGTGAGGATATGGATGGCCAGCACACCAGGGACCTTAAAAATGACCTTAAAAAACATCATTTGAAACATGCAAGAACATGGTGGAACAAGGTACCACTTGTGAATTATTTGAAATATAATTACATTCCCAGAGGACTGAGAATTCAGATCTTTCCAACTTATGGCAGCCAAGATTTTAATTTTACAACCAAATGGGAGAAGGCGTGTAACACATTATTGATTTGAATGAGAAAACCCCATGTTGAATTGGAGGAAAGTATTAAAAATACCACGGAACAACTGACCTTGCGTTTATCCGCAAGTGAAAAGGAACGTTGGGAGAAGGAGATTCATGATTTATATGATGTGTGGGAGAAAGAGATCAAAACCACCAAAAGCAAAAAATTCCAAAGGGACAAATTGGATTTTGAGAATAACCGTGTATATAAATGGCGCAATTCAGCTGTTGGCGTAAGGTCAAGATCTAGCTCTAGCTCTATATCCTCCAACATGTCCACAGGCAGTGATTCTAATCGATCTGTCGGATTACCTGCAAGATATCCCTCCCGACAAACAAAAAGAAAGGAACCACCTAAGCACCATAAAAAAAACAGCAACCCAAAACGCAGCATGGAGGATCAGGGGGATAACTCCAACCTCAAGGTAATCAATCTATCGGAGAGGGAATTCTCGAGGGCGCAATTAGAGGTGCAAAATTATGGTTTTTCGTTTGTCCCTTCTAATAATTTTGATTGCTTTACAGCAATAAAAGATTTAAACCTATTCGCCAGAAAACTGTTTTTTAAAAAGATGTACTCCGGCAAGGATATTTCAGCAGGGACCCTGACAACTACACAAGAGAAAAGAAGCAGTCACAATTCTGGAGGAACTAACGGAGGAACAGGAACCGAACGTTGGAGCTGGTTGTGGTAAGTTTCCGAAATCTTTACTACCTAAGTCTAAACGTTTCCCGGCTTTATACCTATATCCTAACATTCATGCCTTCGTGCAGTTAGTCACAAAGGAATTCCACAGGATTGCGAATGACAATCATGACAAGTCATACAATCTGACGTACACACAGAGGAAGGCCATTCGGGAATTGCAAAACATGAAGGACTTAGTATTCAAACCCGCGGATAAAGGCGGAAATGTGGTGATTTGGCCCAAACAAATGTATGAAGTATACAAGCAGCTGAGAGATTCAACATAATCCGAGTGATCAATATAAAAGGGATCTGACGACTTTAGTTCTACGAGCCCAGGAAAGGGGCATAATCACAAAGAAACAAGTTGATATTCTCATTCCGGAACACCCGAAAGTAGCCTGTCTATATATACTTCCTAAACTCCACAAGAACGCCACTAGTCTGCCTGGGCGTCCGATAGTTTCAGGGATGGGGAATTTATGCGAACCTGTTTGTGAATTCATTGATTTTACATTACAGCCACTTGTGGAGCAACTGCCATCCTTTGTGAAGGACACTACTGATCTATTACGTTGACTGAATGATTTGCATCTAGAACCAGACATGTGGATAGCATCCTGTGATGTAGAATCGCTTTATACAAGCATTCATCATAAGGACGGCCTGGAAGCAGTTCGATTCATCCTGATGATGGCGGACATAGATGATGAAATGGGTGACTTCATCCTGGAATTGCTGGAGTTTGTGCTTACCCACAATTTCTTTCTGTTTGGGGACGCCTTCTACCTGCAGCTCCAGGGGACAGCGATGGGGGCGGCCTGTGCCCCGTCCTTTGCTTGTCTTTTCCTGGGGCTGAGGGAGAGGGAGGTGTTCCTAGCAGAGTCATGTGACATTGTTGGTGGGGTCCAGATGTGGGCTCGCTACATTGATGACATTTTCGTCGTGTGGTAGGGCCCACAGACTGGATTCGCCAAACTAGTGGAAACCCTGAATAAGAATAATTGGACTATTAAATTGACTCATAGGATCAGTAAAACACGTCTGGACTTTTTGGATGTTCAAATCTTGGTTGATGAAGCAGGAAAAATTTGTACGAATCTTTTCCGCAAGGAAACTTCCACAAATCTGGTTCTACATGCAAACTCATGTCACCCTTCGAACCTCATTAAGAATATACCATATTGTTAATTCTTAAGGGCCAAAAGGATTTGCTCGACAGAAGAAGCTTTTGAGACACAGTCTCAGGACCTTTGGAACAGATTCTCAGATTGTGGATATCCTAGAGCGAAGATCCGACAGGGATATAGCAAGGCTAAAATGGCGAAAAGAGATCAATTTTTAGTGTATCGCCAAAGAAGAAAAAGTCTACGTTTTTATGATAAGGTACGTTTCATCACATCATACAACCCCCAGTGGCGCCTGATGAAAGACGTCCTGACAAAATATTGGGAAGTGTTACATCTAGATTCTGTACATAAAAAGTCCGGACCACGCGTCTCATAAATGTAAGGTATAAAACAGGTTTTTTTCTTCCTCCCTTCAAAAAGTTACCGAGGTCTGCAGATCTCCTACTGATGGATATCCTGCAACTTACAAAGAAAAACAATACACGGCACTCCTCCAATATCGAGCGTATCACAGGTTTCCTCTGCAATTTAGTTGGATCTCCGCATGGAAGGTGCACGTTCACACACTATTATACACAGTTCAACCTCGGACTTGGTTACAGCATACGCCTGGTGAGTCAACTGGGGTTCCTAACTTCTTTAAATTCAGAAATCTCTGTGGATACAAGTTGCTCCCACCATAGTGAAGCTCCGGTAATATGTTTAAAAAGTTTATTAGTACATACTTACAAACATGCACTTAAAATCGCATAAAAATCCCAGCGTCTTTTCTCCTTGCCCGACCCAGGTTTCGCTCCTAAAGCTTCGTCAGGGGCACACATCTTCTTTCCCTCCCCCTTCTATTTTATTTGGTAGGTTAGCATTAATCGAGCACCTGATAGTTTGCTCAAAACACCTCCTCTATTTTAACCCTATACTTGTATCCATTAGTTGTCAATGGGGTAATACCGAAATACTCTTGGTCCTAATTCACATGGGGATAATTATATCATCCACGTCTATAGTTGTTTTTGGAAGTTATTTTAGGACAGCTTGGAGGTCAAAATCCACATTCAAACCTCCCGGTTGTAGTGTACTTAGTTCATATATCCACCTACTTTCTTTTTTATTAATTTTATCTAAAAAACGACCTCCTCTCCAGTGATTTTGTACCAGTTCTACCCCCATAAATTTTAGTCCCTCTGGATTCTTCTGGTGGTATTTTTTATAGTGCGCCGAGACACCATGACTTTCAAGCCCCTTTTTGATGTTCCTTATGTGTTCCTGTATTCGGACCTTGAGGGGTCTGATGGTACGTCCTACGTACTGGAGGCCACAAGGGCACTCCAGTACATAAACAACCCCTTTACTGTGGCATGTTATCTCTCCCACTACTTCCAGATGCTTTCCTTTTACCACACTTTTTACTGTAGTACTGCTTTGCATTCTCTCTGTTCTTTTTCTGTTTTTGCAGGCAATACAGAATCCACACCAGTTAAAATTGTTTTTCCTTTTTTTCCTTTTTTCCTCCGGTCGAATGGCACTATGCACTAATTTGTTCTGTAAGTTGGGTGCTCTTTTATAAATGAATAGTGGCTGTGCAGGAATTTTGAAGGGAGGAAGAAAAAAACCTGTTTTATACCTTACATTTATGAGACGCGCGGTCCGGACCTTTTATGTACATTCTCTGAAAGTGTAATCCACCCCACGACACTCTACGGACCTGCAGCATTTTTTGCGGACTGGTGATTTAACACATTTTGTTATTACATCTAGATTCTACTTTGACCAAGATTCTTCCTCCTTGTCCTTCCATTACGTATAGGCAGACACAAAACTTGAAAGATCTCTTGGTCAAAAGCTACTATCCTGGCCCTAATCCACAGATAAATTTTGGCTCTAAGGGCCCCAAATGGGGTTGTTCCCCGTGCGGAAAATGTGTGGCCTGTCCCAACATCGACAGGGCTCACATTTCAGTAATCCCATGAAAAGTGATAGACAATATAAGATTACCCATAATATCATGTGTAATACTCTAGGGGTAATTTACTTGGCGACTTGCCCATGCCAGCGTGTTTACGTTGTCATGACCTCAAGGGAATTGAGGAGACGCACACGGGAACATGTTCTTGGCATAGAAGCTGCTAAGGATGAAGATGATGTAACTATGCTTAAACCCATCCCTAGGCACTTCAAACAATTCCACGATTGTGACAGTACCAGCTTCCGAGTCAAAGGCATTGACCGCATTTATATCACAGCACGTGGTGGCGATTACTCTATATGTTTTTAATATATTTTTTTGTTCTCTCTTTTTTTCTTAGTCTTAGCATTTGCCTACATGTGGTGTGTCTTGGTGGGTCAAGTGGATGGCATCTGCTGTGTTGGTTCCATCTAGAATGGCGGATTACTTGTGTGGAGGGCTGTTCAGTTTTTACAAAGGAAAATGAAGGAGAAGGACCTCAGTTAGGAAAGAAGACTAATTAATCTTTTGACGCATGTGTCTTTACAGAGGAAGAGGTTCTAAGTCAACTGTCTAAAATTAATACAGATAAGTCACAGGGGCCTGATGGGATACACCCAAAGCTATTAAAAGAGCTCAGCGGTGAACTAGCAAAACCATTAACAGATTTATTTAACCAATCACTGGCAACAGGAGTCGTCCCAGAAGATTGGAAATTAGCAAATGTTGTGCCCATTCACAAGAAAGGTAGTAGGAGGAATCGGGCAACTATAGGCCAGTAAGCCTGACATCAATAGTGGGGAAATTAATGGAAACCATACTTAAGGAGAGGATTGTGGACCATCTAAAATCCCATGGATTGAAAGATGAAAAACAGCATGGGTTTACTTCAGGGAGATCATGTCAAACAAATCTTATTGATTTTTTTGATTGGGTGACTAAAATAATAGATGGAGGAGGTGCAGTAGACATCGCTTATCTAGACTTTAGTAAGGCTTTTGATACTGTCCCACATAGAAGGCTTATCAATAAAGTGCAGTCATTGGGCTTGGACTCCCATATTGTTGAATGGATTAGGCAGTGGCTGAGGGACAGACAACAGAGGGTTGTAGTCAATGGGCTATATTCAGACCAAGGTCTTGTTACCAGTGGGGTACCTCAGGGATCTGTTTTGGGACCCATATTGTTTAATATCTTTATCAGCGAAATTGCAGAAGGCCTCAATGGTAAGGTGTGTCTTTTTGCTGATGATACAAAGATTTGTAACAGGGTTGATGTTCCTGGAGGAATACACCAAATGGAAAAGGACTTAGGAAAACTAGAGGAATGGTCAAAAATCTGGCAACTAAAATTTAATGTTGATAAGTGCAAGATAATGCACCTGGGATGTAAAAACCCAAGAGCAGAATATAAAATCAGTGATACAGTCCTAACCTCAGTATCTGAGGAAAGGGATTTAGGGATCATTATTTCAGAAGACTTAAAGGTAGTCAGACAATGTCACAGAGCAGCAGGAAATGCTAGCAGAATGCTTGGGTGTATAGGGAGAGGAATTACCAGTAGAAAGAGGGGGGTGCTCATGCCGCTCTACAGAGCACTAGTGAGACCTCATTTGGAGTATTGTGCTCAGTACTGGAGACCATATCTCCAGAAGGATATTGATACTTTGGAGAGAGTTCAGAGAAGAGCTACTAAACTGGTACATGGATTGCAGGATAAAACTTACCAGGAAAGATTAAAGGACCTTAACATGTATAGCTTGGAAGAAAGACGACAGAGGGGATATGATAGAAACTTTTAAATAAAGGGAATCAACAAGGTAAAAGAGGAGAGAATATTTAAAAGAAGAAAAACTGCTACAAGAGGACATAGTTTTAAATTAGAGGGGCAAAGGTTTAAAAGTAATATCAGGAAGTATCACTTTACTGAGAGAGTAGTGGATGCATGGAATAGCCTTCCTGCAAAAGTGGTAGCTGCAAATACAGTGAAGGAGTTTAAGCATGTATGGGATAGGCATAAGGCCATCCTTCATATAAGATAGGGCCAGGGGCTATCCATAGTATTTAGTATATTGGGCAGACTAGATGGGCCAAATAGTTCTTATCTGCCGACACATTCTATGTTTCTATGTTTTTATGTGGTTTCTTGGAAGATTTGGGGATTTTTCCTCCCCCCCCCCTCTACTTGAAGAGAGCGTGTCTGAATGAATTGACCGAACAATCACTTCCTTGGGATGCTGGAATATATATGTGTACAATATACCGTATTTTTCGCCCATAAGATGCACTTTTTCTCCCCCCAAAATGGGGGAAAATGCCACTGCGTCTTATGGGGCAAATGCTGACAGTTTTACATCGCTGGCTGTGATGTACGAGCGAGCGGGGAGGGACTGGGAGGAGGAGCTGGGGCCGGCAATAGCGGCGGGGCGGTGCAGTCACTGTACTATAGCCCCGCCGCTCCAGTGCTGCACTATTCAAATATAAAATGTCTTATTCAATTAAAAGTGATTACACATGCCCCCTCACTCCTATTATTACCATACATCCTAACAGATTCTGTAGAATTCAAGCAGGCAGGCCGGGCGGGCAGCAGCGTAACTCCCTGATGTCACGTGCCTGCGCCGCCTACTTTATGAATGAAGCAGGCGGCGCAGGCAAGTGACGTCAGTGAGTGACGCGCCGGCCGCCCGGCCTGCCTGCCTGGGTTGTACAGAAGCTGTTAGGATGTACGGTACTACAGGACCTTTGGAACAGATTCTCAGATCGTGGATATCCTAGAGCGAAGATCCGACAGGGATATAGCAAGGCTAAAATGGCGAAAAGAGATCAATTTTTAGTGTATCGCCAGAGAAGAAAAAGTCAAAGTCTTGATGATAAGGTACGTTTCATCACATCATACAACCCCCAGTGGCGCCTGATGAAAGACGTCCTGACAAAATATTGGGAAGTGTTACATCTAGATTTTACTTTGACCAAGATTCTTCCTCCTTGTCCTTCCATTACGTATAGGCGGACAAAAAACTTGAAAGATCTCTATGTCAAAAGCTACTATCCTGGCCCTAATCCACAGATAAATTTTGGCTCCAAGGGCCCCAAATGGGGTTGTTCCCCATGCGGAAAATGTGTGGCCTGTCCCAACATCGACAGGGCTCACATTTCAGTAATCCCATGAAAAGTGATAGACAATATAAGATTACCCATAATATCATGGGTAATACTCTAGGGGTAATTTACTTGGCGACTTGCCCATGCCAGCGTGTTTACATTGTCATGACCTCAAGGGAATTGAGGAGACGCACATGGGAACATGTTCTTGGCATAGAAGCTGCTAAGGATGAAGATGATGTAACTATGCTTAAACCTATCCCTAGGCACTTCAAACAATTGCACGATTGTGACAGTACCAGCTTCCAAGTCAAAGGCATTGACCGCATTTATATCACAGCACGTGGTGGCGATCACTCTATATGTTTTTAATATATTTTTTTGTTCTCTCTTTTTTTCTTAGTCTTAGCATTTACCTACATGTGGTGTGTCTTGGTGGGTAAAGTGGATGGCATCTGCTGTGTTGGTTCCATCTAGAATGGCGGACTACTTGTGTGGAGGGCTTTTTTATGTGGTTTCTTGGAAGATTTGGGGATTTTTCCTCCCCCCCCTCTACTTGAAGAGAGCGTGTCTGAATGAATTGACCGAACAATCATTGCCTTGGGATGCTGGAATATATATGTGTACAATATACCGTATTTTTCGCCCATAAGACGCACTTTTTCTCCCCCCAAAATGGGGGGAAAATGCCACTGCGTCTTATGGGGCGAATGCTGACAGTTTTACATCGCTGGCTGCGATGTACGAGCGAGCGGGGAGGGACTGGGAGGAGGAGCTGGGGCCGGCAATAGCGGCGGGGCGGTGCAGTCACTGTACTATAGCCCCGCCGCTCCAGTGCTGCACTATTCAAATATAAAATGTCTTATTCAATTAAAAGTGATTACACATGCCCCCTCACTCCTATTATTACCATACATCCTAACAGATTCTGTAGAATTCAAGCAGGCAGGCCGGGCGGGCAGCAGCGTAACTCCCTGATGTCACGTGCCTGCGCCGCCTACTTTATGAATGAAGCAGGCGGCGCAGGCAAGTGACGTCAGTGAGTGACGCGCCGGCCGCCCGGCCTGCCTACCTGGGTTGTACAGAAGCTGTTAGGATGTACGGTACTATTAGGAGTGGGGGGGGGGCATGTGTAATCACTTTTAATTGAATAAGACATTTTATATTTGTATAGCGGCGGGGGATCTGTGGATGACAGTTTTATGGGTAACATCCGTGGATGGCACAGTAAAGGGGTGGGGGGTCTGTGGATGGCACTGTTATGGGCTGGGGGTCTGTCGATGGCACTGTTATAGGGTGGGGCAGGGGTCTGTGGATGCACATATATAACAGTGCCACCCACAGATCCCCCATAACAGTGCCACCCACAGATCCCCCCTCTAACAGTGCCACCCACAGATTCCCCCTCTAACAGTGTCATCCACAGATCCCCCTCTAACAGTGCCAGCCACAGATCCCCCTGTAACAGTGCAAGCCACAGATCCCCCCATAACAGTGCAAGCCACAGATCCCCCCATAACAGTGTCCGTCATCCACAGATCCCCTCATAACAGTGTCCGTCTTCCACAGATCCCCCCATAACAGTGTCCGTCATCCACAGATCCCCCATAGCAGTGTCCGTCATCCACAGATCCCCCCATAACAGTGTCCGTCATCCACAGATCTCCCCATAACAGTGTCCTTCACAGATCCCCAGTAATAGTGCCATCCACAGACCACCATTAGTTCCAAACCCACCAAAAGCACAACTTTTGGTTAAAAATATTTGTTTTCGTATTTTCCTCCTCAAAAACCTAGGTGCGTCTTATCAGCAGGTGCGTCTTATAGGGCGAAAAATATGGTACATATGGCACTTATTATGATATATTTATTATGATACTTTTGTACATATTTGTATATTTCTGAACATTTCGGGGCCTTAATTAATTATATATCCAAAAACTTTTTATTCACCATGTATTTTTGTATCTTTATATAAAAAAATAATAAGAACAATATTAATATTTCTCTTTTTATATATGAATTGCTCTACATGTTTTCATTAGGTTTTTTGTAATCACTTATTTATAAATATAACCTTAATAGGTTCATTAGTCATCTCATGCATTTTCACGAGTATAATTAATCCATTTTTTTTTTTTTTAACTCGCTTTATTGAAAAGTAATAAGCAAGAAATACAATAAATCAATCACATTTAAGTACAATGAGTTACGCATCACTATGCATAGGTACAATACAGTAATAAAGGGTTGTCCTCATCAAGACATTGATAGTCAAGAAGTATCAATAGTGCAACTTAACAGTAAACATCCATTTAATTAATCCATTTTAATATATTATAAATTTATGATATGATAAATCTTTATTAATATTCAATATTTATTCTCACCTCTTCACTTTTTTTCATTCATTTTTCCTTCTTTTTCTTCACCATTCACCCTTGTCACCCTTTTCACTCACCTTATACCTACTTTCGCCTGATGCAATTGGTCTTATTTACACTTCATGCAATTCTGTGGTTTATGTTGTTCGACATATATGGGAGGTCACTTGCATTTTCCGATCACGTGATCCAAGGATTCGGCACGTGATCAACTATGTGGCCAACCCCCCCCCCCCCCCCCTATTTTAGAGATTGCCTCCCTGCCTATTATTATGATTACCATTATTGCTGCTTTTTCTATTTATTTAAATGTGACATCCGAGCGGCCTATCAGCATGTATCATCTGAACGCTGGTAAGTGTGGCTGGCGTGATGGTGTGCTAATGTAGTAGTCACGTGTTCCACGTGACCTGTGCGTCATGATGACCGCGCGCTGAACTCTACTGACTTCCCCCTTTTTTTAACCACCTGACTCATGATGTGAGTTCCCATTGGAGAGGTAAGCTCCATGACATACCAAACGATGATAACTTACTAATTTGCTCCTGTGAGAACAATATATAAGAAGGTGGAGTTTTTAGCAGTTTCTTATCCCCGGAAGAAGCCAGTTCACTGGCGAAACGACGTTGGGAGGAGGAGACTGAGTACGTTTTGGGTATTTTACCATATTCCTTGATTTCCACATTTACCCACTTATATTCTTATTGGATTTGTATGTCCGGGGTTTCTTGTTCCTGGTCCCTTGCGCTCTTGTATGCCTGTGTGTGTCGATCCCCCAGTCTCCTTCAGGGTTCTTTCCTCACCGAAATATGCCTGTTTACTGCTGTTTTAACATGTGATAATATCTGTCTAAATGTTCATTCAATAAAGATTTTTCTTATTATCAAATATGGTGGAGCCGTAGTTCTACTTTTTGGGTATCAGTTTTGTATAGTGGAGGCTCTCCTTAGTTGAATTTCTCCATGACCCGGTGCTTATAATTGGTGGATGCTCTAATATAAGCTCCAATGAAGCTATTCGACCTCTACATTCCCCGTTATGTACAGAGAGGAGTTGCAGTTGACCCCTTTCCCTTTACACTGCAACTTTTTTCTTTTGCTTTTTCTTCTTTTGATGTTGTGCTGATGTTGTGCCTGCTTGAGCTGTTGGAATGCCTGCTCACACCCGAGAATACTTGGCGGGGACGGTTCTTTTTGGTGAGGTCAGTGAGGGGTTTGGCCAGGGTACTATAGTTTGGGACAAATTTCCGATAATAGCCCGGGGTCCCTAGGAAGGCTAACACCTGCGTTTTGGTACGGGGGGTTGGCCACTGGGCTACTGCCTTTACTTTAGCTGGCTCAGGCTTTTGCTTCCCACAACCCACGCGGTGTCCTAGGTATGGTACCTCTGCCATCCCAATATGGCATTTGCTGGGCTTTAGGGTTAGGCCAGCCTCTCTGATGCGGTCTATCACGGCACTTATGTGTCTCAGATGCTCTTCCCAAGTTTCACTATAAATAGCAATGTCATCCAAGTATGCACATGCATAATCTTGGAAGCCATCAAGCAGCCGGTCCACCATACGTTGGAACGTGGCTGGGGCATTTTTCATCCCAAATGGCATGGCCTTAAATTGGTAGAGACCAAACGGGGTGACAAAGGCCGACTTGGGAATGGCATCTGGCGCTAAGGGAATTTGCCAATAGCCCTTACATAAGTCGATGGTCGTGAGGTATTGACCTCTAGCCATCCTATCTAAGAGCTCGTCTATCCTGGGCATAGGGTAGGCATCAGAGACTGTTTTATCATTGAGTCTCCGGTAATCTACACAAAAGCGGGTCGTGCCATCCCGCTTTGATACTAGAACTACCGGAGAGGCCCAAGGGCTATCCGATGCTTCTATGACCCCTAAGTGGAGCATTTCCTGAATTTCCTGTCTCATGTGCTCCATGACAGCCTCAGGAATTCTGTAGGGCGTCTGTCTAAGGGGTTGTTGATCGGCCGTGTCTACCCTATGGGTAGCTAGTGTAGTGTAGCCAGGTGCGTTAGAGAATGTGGTGCCCTTTGTGGTTAACAGTTGTCGAACCTGGATACGCTCTTGGGGACTTAGTCTCTCCCCTAGATGAACGCCATCTAGGGTCCCTAGTTTATCATGCTCCCCTAGAAGATCCGGTAGGGGAAGATTCTCAAAGTCGTCAGAGGCGGGCGCACATATGGCGGCCACATCCTCTGTTCTCTCATAGTAGGGTTTGAGCATATTCACGTAAAGCATGCGTCTCCCCCCACTACCAGAGCACGGGCCGATCACGTAAGTGATGTCGCACCTCTGCTCCATCACTTGGTATGGGCCCTGCCAGGCGGCCTGGAGCTTGTCATGGCGCACAGGTTTCAAAATCAACACCTTTTGGCCAATCCGAAAGCTCTGATCCCCGGCACCTCTGTCATACCATCGGCAGTGACGGGTCTGCGCCGCCTGGAGGTCAGTATGCACTTTCTGAGTCAATTCCTCCAAGCGGTCACGGAACTCCAGCACATAGGGTATGACAGGGGTACCATCCTCACCTACTGCTCCCTCCCAGTGTTCCCGGATTAAATCTAGGGGACCTATAACTCTCCGTCCGAACAGTAGTTCGGACGGCGAAAACCCTGTCGATTCCTGCGGCACTTCCCTGTAAGCAAAAAAAAGGTGGGGTAGGATTTTTTCAGTGCCACCCACAGATCCCCCCTCTAACAGTGTCATCCACAGATCCCCCCCTCTAACAGTGCCAGCCACAGATCCCCCATAACAGTGCAAGCCACAGATCCCCCCATAACAGTGTCCGTCATCCAAAGATCCCCCATAACAGTGTCTGTCTTCCACAGATCCCCCCATAACAGTGTCCGTCATCCACAGATCCTCCCATAACAGTGTCCGTCATCCACAGATACCCCCATAACAGTGTCCGTCATCCACAGATTCCCCCATAACAGTGTCCTTCACAGATCCCCAGTAATAGTGCCATGCACAGACCACCATTAGTTCCAAACCCACCAAAAGCACACCTTTTGGTTAAAAATATTTGTTTTCGTATTTTCCTCCTCAAAAACCTAGGTGTGTCTTATCGGCGAAAAATACGGTACATATTTATTTATTATAATATACTTATTATGATATATTTATTATGATACTTTTGTACATATTTGTATATTTCTGAATATTTAGGGACCTTAATTAATTATATATCCAAAAACTTTTTATTCACCATGTATTTTTGTATCTTTATATTTAAAAAAAAATAAGAACAATATTAATATTTCTCTTTTTATATATGAATTGCTCTACATGTTTTCATTAGGTTTTTTGCAATCACTTATTTATAAATATAACCTTAATAGGTTCATTAGTCATCTCATGCATTTTCACGAGTATACCGTAATTAATCCATTTTAATATATTATAAATTTGTCCTGCCAGGGGGATATCATGCGCGATCTTTTGGCCAATCCGAAAGCTCCGATCCCAGGCACCTCTGTCATACCATCGGCAGTGACGGGTCTGCGCCGCCTGGAGGTCAGTCAGTATGCACTTTCTGAGTCAAATCCTCCAAGCGGTCACGGAACTTCAGCAAATAGGGTATGACAGGGGTACCATCCTCACCTACTGCTCCCTCCCAGTGTTCCCGGATTAAATCTAGGGGACCTCTAACTCTCCATCTGAACAGTAGTTCGGACGGCGAAAACCCTGTCAATTCCTGCGGCACTTCCCTGTAAGCAAAAAGGAGGTGGGGTAGGAATTTTTCACAGTCCCGACGGGTGTCAGTAAAGGTGCTAAGCATCTGTTTTAAGGTGCCATTAAATCTTTCACACAAGCCATTCGTCTGGGGGTGGTAAGGTGAACTAACGATGGATTTGATGCCGCACAGTTTCCACAGCTGTTGGGTAACTTTCCACAGCTTCTGGATACCGTGTTGCATAATCCACTATAGTTAAAATATACCTTTTGCCTGACGGCTGGGTTTGGCCAACGGTCCTATAATATCTACCGCTACCCGTCCGAATGGTTCTTCGATGATGGGTAGAGGTTGTAACTTAGCTTTGTGGTGATCCCCTCTTTTACCTACTCGTTGGCATGTGTCACATGTTTGACAGTACTGCCTAACATCTTTAGAGATGCCAGGCCAACAAAAAGTGTGGGTAAGCCTGTATCTGGTGCAGCTGACCCCTAAGTGTCCTGCCAGGGGGATATCATGCGCGATCTTTAATAACTCCCTCCTGTACTTCTGTTGGACTACTAGCTGTCGGGTGGAGATAGGTGGGGACCCTGCTGTGACCCTTTCAGAGTCCCGGTACAATAACCCCTGCTGCCAAAAATATCTCTCTCCTTCTATTCCTGTCTGGGACTGGTTTACTTTATCCCTATACCTGCAACGTAGGGTCACTAAGGGTTTCTTGCCCAAATGTTGCGGGGGTATCCCAGGGGATAGGGTGAACGTTTTGGGGAAGGGTTCTTAGGTGGACCTCAGAGTGTGCCGGATTTTTCAGGGAGTGGGCCTGTGACCTGGTGGTAACAGGATAGGTCTCGTTGGTACCCTGGGAAGGTACAAAAGCGAAAGTCATCGGGCCAAGATCATTTCCCAGCAAAACATCAGCGGGTAGGTCTTTTATCAACCCAACATTAACCATTCCCGCCCCCACACCCCAATGTAGATGTACCCTGGCTGTGGGTAAATTGTGGATGGTCCCTCCCGCCACCCATACAGCTACAGAACCCCCAGTGCGATTGTTCTCTGGAACCAGATGTCGTCGCACCAGGGTGAGGGTGGCACCGGAATCGCGCAGCCCCTGGGTCTCCTTGCCGTTGAGGATAACCATCTGCCTGTGATGCTGTCGATTATCAGTCTCCACCTGTATTGGGTCTGCCTCGTGTAGAACACCCCAGTGTTCCTCTGAATCCTCTGCTCTGATGTTAAGCGGGACAGCCTCTGTATAGTAGAAGTGGGCAGCTGCCCGCGCTGGAGG
Organism: Bufo gargarizans; assembly: GCF_014858855.1. Lineage (NCBI taxonomy): Eukaryota > Metazoa > Chordata > Amphibia > Anura > Bufonidae > Bufo > Bufo gargarizans. Next base: position 714,297,575 of record NC_058080.1, on the reverse strand, counting down.
AGGTGGACCTGGACTGATCCATGCAGCCTGATTTCGGTTATGGGTACAGTCCCTCTGTTTGCTGGGATACTAGGCAGGAGCCCTGTGCGTTGTGGTGCTGGTGGCCCAGGGGGTATTTGTCTGGTATTGGGTCTGAAGCTTACCCTGGATTGTCTGCGGGCATCCTGGTAGTCATCTGCATCGGATAGAGTGGTAGGTTTCCGGTCCCTTACCCACTCCTGCACTTCTGGATTTAGTCCATTGAAAAATTGTTCCAGTAGAACCAGCTGGGTGATTTCCTCTGCTGAAAAAGCTTGGCTTGCCTGTAGCCAGGCTAGGGCTGCCCTCTGCATGCGGCATGCCCGCTATTTGTATGAGTCTTTTTCCTGTTTTTTTGTGTCCCTGAATTGTCTCCTGTATGCTTCTGGGGTGATGGCATATCTTGCCAAAATTACCTCTTTCACCCGGTTATAGTCTGCAATCTCCTCGTCAGGTACAGCTCTATATGCCTCTGCTGCACGGCCAGAGAGTTTACCAGCGAGGATCCGTACCCAGTCTGCTGGGGGTACCTGGTGTAGCCTGCACTGCCGTTCAAAGTCTTGCAGGAAGCCATCGATCTCATCCTCGGCTTCCACAAATTTTTTAAACGCATCATGCGGTACCTTGACTTTGGGTTCAGGAACCAGAGTACTAGTTAGCGATCTTTCCAATGCCCGCTGCTCTGCTATCCGGAGTTGGTTCTCTCTCTCTTCCCTTGCAGTGATCAAGCTATCCACCTGGTTCATGGTGGCCTGTACCAGCTCTATGGAGGGATTCTCTCCATAAAATGCTAGCCTGCGTTTCACCTCTCTGTCGAACTCTAACTCTCTGGTTTCTGTAGCCATACTGTGTGCCCGGTCTCCTTCAGTCAGTTCAGCAATTAGTACGGCCTTCGTTTTATTGCTGGCTATCTGCCCTCTCGCTTCCAGCAATTCCTTTAATGTTGTCCGTTTTAATCCAGCATAGTTCGTCTCCATTCACAGTTCCATTAAATGACCTGTTATCTGCACGAACCGCTGCACGAAAGGCATGCGCACCTGGTTTCAAACCTCCAACAGCCTCATTTACATACAATACATAGATTACTATGGTACAGGGAGAGGTGGGGTCAGACCTGATGGGAGGTTAAGGGGGGACACTGCAGCTAATTCAAACAGGTTTGTCAGTGTCCCTGGGACACCGCCCTGATCTTGGGAAACAATAGAACAGGAAAGTGGGGAAGGGGAAAGGGGGTATACAGACAGTGGAACATAAAATAATATAAAAGGGTCCATCTGTTACACAGTGGTTTTTATCCAGCCTCCTCCCTGCATATTTGCCGTGCTGCGGCCGGATCCATGCTGTTCCACATTATAGTGAATGGAGCTGGGCGGACTACCGGCAGCTCACGGATGTACACTGTAGTTATGGATCCGGCAGGGGAACAGCCTTCCGGAACGCGTAAACGCCAGTGAGAAACAGGTATAGTCGGGCAGCACAGTTAAGGATAGATTGGAGGGGTGTGAGGGTGCTAGATGTAAGGCCACAGAGGAGGATGTTACAGTAGCCTAGACAGGAGATGATGAGGGCATGTACAAGCATTTTTGCAGACTCCTGGTTGAGGAATGCATGGATTCGAAAGATATTTTTGGGTTTGAGGCAGCAGGTGGTGGTTTTTTTAGAGGACACGTAGCGGGTGGCATTGGGGGACTTGCATTAGCTGATCCCTTATGAAGAGCAAAATTTAGTTGGAACTGTAAAGGAGGGCACACTCTGGTATACCATCAGGGGTATAGTGCTGCTGGCCGTGTGGGGGACTTGCCCTCTTAGAGCTGGAATTCCGGGCTCGTACTGCATTGTGGCAAACGCAGGCAGATGATTTATTCAGCAGTGAGGATAATGGAAGTGAGGATATGGATGGCCAGCAGAGCAGGGACCTTAAAAATGACCTTAAAAAACATCATTTGAAACATGCAAGAACATGGTGGAACAAGGTACCACTTGTGAATTATTTGAAATATAATTACATTCCCAGAGGACTGAGAATTCAGATCTTTCCAACCTCTGGCAGCCAAGATTTTGATTTTACAACCAAATGGGAGAAGGCGTGTAACACATGTTCCAGATCATTGATTCAGGCTATTATTGATTTGAATGAGAAAACCCCATGTTGAATTGGAGGAAAGTATTAAAAATACCACGGAACAACTGACCTCGCGTTTATCCGCAAGTGAAAAGGAACGTTGGGAGAAGGAGATTCATGATTTATATGATGTGTGGGAGAAAGAGATCAAAACCACCAAAAGCAAAAAATTCCAAAGGGACAAATTGGTTTTTGAGAATAACCGTGTATATAAATGGCGCAATTCAGCTGTTGGTGTAAGGTCAAGATCTAGCTCTAGCTCTATATCCTCCAACATGTCCACAGGCAGTGATTCTAATCGATCTGTCGGATTACCTGCAAGATATCCCTCCCGACAAACAAAAAGAAAGGAACCACCTAAGCACCATAAAAAAAACAGCAACCCAAAACGCAGCATGGAGGATCAGGGGGATAACTCCAACCTCAAGGTAATCAATCTATCGGAGAGGGAATTCTCGAGGGCGCAATTAGAGGTGCTAAATTATGGTTTTTCGTTTGTCCCTTCTAATAATTTTGATTGCTTTACAGCAATAAAAGATTTAAACCTATTCGCCAGAAAACTGTTTTTTAAAAAGATGTACTCCGGCAAGGATATTTCAGCAGGGACCCTGACAACTACACAAGAAAAAGAAGCAGTCACAATTCTGGAGGAACTAACGGAGGAACAGGAACCAAACGTTGGAGCTGGTTGTGGTAAGTTTCCGAAATCTTTACTACCTAAGTCTAAACGTTTCCCGGCTTTATACCTATATCCTAACATTCATGCCTTCGTGCAGTTAGTCACAAAGGAATTCCACAGGATTGCGAATGACAATCATGGCAAGTCATACAATCTGACGTACACACAGAGGAAGGCCATTCGGGAATTGCAAAACATGAAGGACTTAGTATTCAAACCCGCGGATAAAGGCGGAAATGTGGTGATTTGGCCCAAACAAATGTATGAAGTATACAGGCAGCTGAGAGATTCAACATAATCCGAGTGATCAATATAAAAGGGATCTGACGACTTTAGTTCTACGAGCCCAGGAAAGGGGCATAATCACAAAGAAACAAGTTGATATTCTCATTCCGGAACACCCGAAAGTAGCCTGTCTATATATACTTCTTAAAGTCCACAAGAACGCCATTAGTCTGCCTGGGCGTCCGATAGTTTCAGGGATGGGGAATTTATGCGAACCTGTTTGTGAATTCAATGATTTTACATTACAGCCACTTGTGGAGCAACTACCATCCTTTGTGAAGGACACTACTGATCTATTATGTTGACTGAATGATTTGCATCTAGAACCAGACATGTGGATAGCATCCTGTGATGTAGAATCGCTTTATACAAGCAATCGTCATAAGGACGGCCTGGAAGCAGTTCGATTCTTCCTGATGATGGCGGACATAGATGATGAAATGGGTGACCTCATCCTGGAATTGCTGGAGTTTATGCTTACCCATTTCTTTCTGTTTGGGGACGCCTTCTACCTGCAGCTCCAGGGGACAGCGATGGGGGCGGCCTGTGCCCCGTCCTTTGCTTGTCTTTTCCTGGGGCTGAGGGAGAGGGAGGTGTTCCTAGCAGAGTCATGTGACATTGTTGGTGGGGTCCAGATGTGGACTCGCTACATTGATGACATTTTTGTCGTGTGGTAGGGCCCACAGACTGGAGTCTCAGGACCTTTGGAACAGATTCTCAGATCGTGGATATCCTAGAGCGAAGATCTGACAGGGATATAGCAAGGCTAAAATGGCGAAAAGAGATCAATTTTTTGTGTATCGCCAGAGAAGAAAAAGTCAAAGTCTTGAATCTTGATAATAAGGTACGTTTCATCACATCATACAACCCCCAGTGGCGCCTGATGAAAGACGTGCTGACAAAATATTGGGAAGTGTTACATCTAGATTCTACTTTGACCAAGATTCTTCCTCCTTGTCCTTCCATTACGTATAGGCGGACAAAAAACTTGAAAGATCTCTTGGTCAAAAGCTACTATCCTGGCCCTAATCCACAGAGAAATTTTGGCTCTAAGGGCCCCAAATGGGGTTGTTCCCCGTGCGGAAAATGTGTGGCCTGTCCCAACATCGACAGGGCTCACATTTCAGTAATCCCATGAAAAGTGATAGACAACATAAGATTACCCATAATATCATGTGTAATACTCTAGGGGTAATTTACTTGGCGACTTGCCCATGCCAGCTAGTTTACGTTGTCATGACCTCAAGGGAATTGAGGAGACGCACACGGGAACATGTTCTTGGCATAGAAGCAGCTACGGATGAAGATGATGTAACTATGCTTAAACTCATCCCTAGGCACTTCAAACAATTCCATCCCTAGGCACTTCAAACAACAGTACCAGCTTCCGAGTCAAAGGCATTGACCGCATTTATATATCAGCACGTGGTGGCGATTACTCTATATGTTTTTAATATATTTACGTACTTGTGGTGTGTCTTGGTGGGTCAAGTGGATACCATCTGCTGTGTTGGTTCCATCTAGAATGGCGGATTACTTGTGTGGAGGGCTTTTTTATGTGGTTTCTTGGAAGATTTGGTGATTTTTCTTCCCCCCCCCTCTACTTGAAGAGAGCGTGTCTGAATGAATTGACCGAACAATCATTGCCTTGGGATGCTGGAATATATATGTGTACAATATACCGTATTTTTCGCCCATAAGACGCACTTTTTCTCCCCCCAAAATGGGGGAAAATGCCCCTGCGTCTTATGGGGCGAATGCTGACAGTTTTACATCGCTGGCTGCGATGTACGAGCGAGCGGGGAGGGACTGGGAGGAGAAGCTGGGGCCGGCAATAGCGGCGGGGCGGTGCAGTCACTGTACTATAGCCCCGCCGCTCCAGTGCTGCACTATTCAAATATAAAATGTCTTATTCAATTAAAAGTGATTACACATGCCCCCTCACTCCTATTATTGCCATACATCCTAACAGATTCTGTAGAATTCAGGCAGGCCGGGCGGGCAGCAGCGTAACTCTCTGATGTCACGTGCCTGCGTCGCCTACTTTATGAATGAAGCAGGCGGCGCAGGCAAGTGAGTGACGCGCCGGCCGCCCGGCCTGCCTGCCTGGGTTGTACAAAAGCTGTTAGGATGTACGGTACTATTAGGAGTGGGGGGGCATGTGTAATCACTTTTAATTGAATAAGACATTTTATATTTGTATACTGGAGCGGCGGGCGGGGGGGGGGGGGGGATCTGTGGATAACAGTTTTATGGGTAACATCCGTGGATTGAAAATTTAAGGGGTGGGGGGTCTGTGGATGGCACTGTTATGGGCTGGGGGGGTCTGTGGATGGCACTGTTATGGGGTGGGGGGTCTGTGGATGGCACATATATAACAGTGCCACCCACAGATCCCTCATAACAGTGCCACCCACAGATCCCCCCCTCTAACAGTGCCACCCACAGATCCCCCCTCTAACAGTGTCATCCACAGATCCCCCCTCTAACAGTGCCAGCCACAGATCCCCCTGTAACAGTGCAAGCCACAGATCCCCCCATAACAGTGCAAGCCACAGATCCCCCATAACAGTGCAAGCCACAGATCCCCCCATAACAGTGTCCGTCTTCCACAGATCCCCCATAACAGTGTCCGTCATCCACAGATCCCCCCATAACAGTGTCCGTCATCCACAGATCCCCCATAACAGTGTCCGTCACAGATCCCCAGTAATAGTGCCATCCACAGACCATCATTAGTTCCAAACCCACCAAAAGCACACCTTTTGGTTAAAAATATTTGTTTTCGTATTTTCCTCCTCAAAAACCTAGGTGCGTCTTATCATCAGGTGCGTCTTATAGGGCGAAAAATATGGTACATATTTATTTATTATGATATATTTATTATGATACTTTTGTACATATTTGTATATTTCTGAATATTTAGGGGCCTTAATTAATTATATATCCAAAAGCTTTTTATTCACCATGTATTTTTGTATCTTTATATAAAAAAAAAAAATAAGAACAATATAAATATTTCTCTTTTTATATATGAATTGCTCTACATGTTTTCATTAGGTTTTTTGTAATCACTTATTTATAAATATAACCTTAATAGGTTCATTAGTCATCTCATGCATTTTCACGAGTATAATTAATCCATTTTAATATATTATAAATTTATGATATGATACATTTTCTTTATTAATATTCAACATTTATTCTCACCTCTTCACTTTTTCCATTCATTTTTCCTTCTTTTTCTTCACCATTCACCCTTGTCACCCTTTTCACTCACCTTATACCTACTTTCGCCTGATGCTATTGGTCTTATTTACACTTCATGCAATTCTGTGGTTTATGCTGTTCGACATATATGGGAGGTAACATAGTAACATAGTAACATAGTACATAAGGCCGAAAAAAGACATTTGTCCATCCAGTTCGGCCTGTCATCCTGCAAGTTGATCCAGAGGAAGGCAAAAAAAAAAAAAAACCCTGTGAGATAGAAGCCAATTTTCCTCACTTTAGGGGAATAAAAAATTCCTTCCCGACTCCAATCAGGCAATCAGAATAACTCCCTGGATCCACGACCCCTCTCTAGTAGCTATAGCCTGTAATATTATTACGCTCCAGAAATACATCCAGGCCCCTCTTGAACTCTTTTATTGTACTCACCATCACCACCTCCTCAGGCAGAGAGTTCCATAGTCTCACTGCTCTTACCGTAAAGAATCCTCTTCTATGTTTGTGTACAAACCTTCTTTCCTCCAGACGCAGAGGATGTCCCCTCGTCACAGTCACCGTCCTGGGGATAAATAGATGATGGGAGAGATCTCTGTACTGACCCCTGATATATTTATACATAGTGATTAGATCTCCCCTCAGTTGTCTTTTTTCTAAAGTGAATAGCCCTAATTTTAATAATCTTTTAGGGTACTGTAGTTGCCCCATTCCAGTTATTACTTTAGTTGCCCTCCTCTGGACCCTCTCCAGCTCTGCTATGTCTGCCTTGTTCACAGGAGCCCAGAACTGTACACAGTCCTCCATGTGTGGTCTGACTAGTGATTTGTAAAGTGGTAGGACTATGTTCTCATCACGGGCATCTATGCCCCTTCTGATGCAACCCATTATCTTATTGGCCTTGGCAGCAGCTGCCTGACACTGGTTTTTGAAGCTTAGTTTGCTGTTTATTAAAATTCCTAGATCCTTTTCCATGTCAGTGTTACCGAGTGTTTTACCATTTAGTATGCACGGGTGACTTGCATTTTTCCTTCCCATGTGCATAACCTTACATTTATCAGTGTTAAACCTCATCTGCCACTTATCTGCCCAAGCCTCCAATCTATCCAGATCCCTCTGTAGTAGTATACTGTCCTCTTCAGTGTTAATTACTTTACACAGTTTAGTGTCATCTGCAAAAATTGATATTTTACTATGCAAGCCTTCTACAAGATCATTAATAAATATATTGAAGAGAATAGGGCCCAATTCTGACCCCTGAGGTACCCCACTAGTGACAGTGACCCAATCTGAGTATGTACCGTTAATAACCACCCTCTGTTTTCTCTCATTGAGCCAGTTACTTACCCACATACAGATGTTTTCTCCCAGTCCGAGCATTCTCATTTTATATACTAACCTTTTATGTGGTACAGTGTCAAATGCTTTAGAGAAGTCCAGATATACGACATCCATTGATTCGCCGCTGTCAAGTCTAGAACTTACCTCCTCATAGAAACTGATTAAATTAGTTTGGCATGATCGATCCCTCATGAAGCCATGCTGATATGGCGTTATTTGCTTATTTCCGTTGAGATGCTCTAACATAGCATCTCTCAGAAAACCTTCAAACAGTTTACCCACAACAGATGTTAAACTTACCGGCCTATAGTTTCCAGGCTCTGTTTTTGGACCCTTTTTGAATATTGGCACCACATTTGCCATGCGCCAATCCTGTGGGACATTCCCTGTCAGTATAGAATCTGCAAATATCAGAAATAAGGGTCTGGCTATGACATTACTTAATTCCCTTAGGATACGGTCCTGGCGATTTGTCTATTTTAATCTTTTTAAGTCGCTGATGTACTTCTTCCTGGGTCAGACAGGGCACTTTTAATGGGGAATTTATTTTTTCATTCGGCATGTCATCTGACAGTTTATTTTCCTCAGTGAATACAGTGGAGAAAAAAATATTTAACAGCTTTGCTTTCTCCTTGTTGCTCTCTGCGACTCCCCCCTCATTACTCTTTAACGGGCCGACACCTTCAGATTTATACTTTTTAACATTTATATAATTGAAGAACATTTTAGGGTTAGTTTTACTCTCTTTGGCAATTAATCTCTCGGTCTCTAGTTTGGCCGCTTTTATTTGTTTTTTACATGTTCTATTTTTTTCCTTATAGTTTTTCAGTGCTTCCGTGCTCCCCTCCTTGCATTTTCCGATCACGTGATCCAAGGATTCGGCACGTCATCAACTATGTGGCCAATTCCCCCCCCCCCCCCTTTTTGTACTTAGGATGTCCGAGTACAATATTATATTTTAGAGATTGCCTCCCTGCCTATTATTATGATTACCATTATTGCTGCTTTTTCTATTTATTTAAATGTGACATCCGAGCAGCCTATCAGCATGTATCATCTGAACGCTGGTAAGTGTGGCTGGCGTGATGGTGTGCTAACGTAGTTCCACGTGACCTGTGCGTCATGATGACCGCGCGCTGAACTCTACTGACTTCCCCCTTTTTTTGACCACCTGACTCACGATGTGAGTTCCCATTGGAGAGGTAAGCTCCATGACACACCAAACGATGATAACTTACTAATTTGCTCCTGTGAGAACGATATATAAGAAGGTGGAGTTTTTAGCAGTTTCTTATCCCCGGAAGAAGCCAGTTCACTGGCGTAACGACGTTGGGAGGAGGAGACTGAGGGATCGGCGCGCTCGTTTTGGGTATTTTACCATATTCCTTGATTTCCAAATTTACCTACTTATATTCTTATCGGATTTGTATGTCCGGGGTTTCTTGTTCTTGGTCCTTATGTGGCGTTCCTTGCGCTCTTGTATGCCTGTGTGTGTCGATCCCCCAGTCTCCTTCAGGGTTCTTTCCTCACCGAAATATGCCTGTTTACTGCTGTTTTTACATGTGATAATATCTGTCTAAATGTTCATTCAATAAAGATTTTTCTTATTATCAAATATGGTGGAGCCGTAGTTCTACTTTTTGGGTATCAGTTTTGTATAGTGGAGGCTCTCCTTAGTTGAATTTCTCCATGACCCGGTGCATATAATTGGTGGATGCTCTAATAGAAGCTCCAATGAAGCTATTCGACCTCTACATTCCCCGTTATGTACAGAGAGGAGTTGCAGTTGACCCCTTTCCCTTTACACTGCAACTTTTTTCTTTTGCTTTTTCTTCTTTTGATGTTGTGCTGATGTTGTGCTTTGGCCAGTGGTCTCTTTGTCCAGCAGATTAGAATGGACACAGCAGAATAATACAGCGGGCGAGACACAAAACCTTCTCAGCAACAACAAAGCAGGAGAGACCAGGAGACTGTGCTACACTGTGGACATCTGTGATATTGTGTAGCTTTGTGTTTGTTTCTTTTCTTAAAGGGGTTATCCCATGATTGACGTAAATAAAAATGAAAATCATACATAATCTAGTACATGACAACCTCTTTCCAACAAAGCTAGAACCAGCACATGGATCCAGAGATCTCCCCATTCATTGCTCTAATTGTTCTGCTGGATTTATTTTAAGCTGGCAGCTCAGGTGACACGTCCTTTCTCAGAGGGTGTGTCCTGTCTACTGCAGTTTGTGGCAGCTGAAGGATGGAAGTGAGCATGTGCTTCCATCTGTGTGAGCAGGACAGAGAGCTTAGATAAACAGCAAACAGCAGGTGGCGCTATATAGATAGATTTCACTGAATAACCCAGTGGCTATGATAAATTACAGAAGTATTCAGAACCAGGGGCTGGTTTGGAAACTGTAGACTATTTAATGTGGAGCAACCCCTTTAACATGTTATGGTTCTTTAGTACAGATCACCTGTCATGGACGTTCCCGTGACAGGTGGCAGGAGATCAGTGAGACTGGCAACATGTGGTTTGATCTGACATTTTTTCGGATCAAATGACGTCTGTGTTGTTTCTGGTGCTTACCACACCGTCTTTCCCCAGGTGTGGCTTTTAGGGTCATTTAACCTTCTCTATTTATTGTTGCTTCTCCCACCTACTGCTGTGCGGTTTATAGCTTCTGTTTGGACCTTTGGATAGATTGTGGTTGGATCTCGACTGAGTTTCTGATGCTTCCATTGCTCCTTCTAAGTTAAGTCTTTCCTTTCCCTTTTGTATTTTGTTTGGGTTCTGTGTGTTGCATTTCACTATTGTTTGTATTAGGCCTGAAGGAGACTCCTGTTCGTCCTTCCTTTTGGAGGAACAGGTAGTCTTGTCCCTGCCATTAGTACCAGGATCCTATAGGGCTAGATAGGACTCTAGGTATTCCTGTGTATGAACTCACCTACCTTTGGGACCTGTTCATACTGGTAGTCAGTCAGGATTTTGGTTAGGGTTTTCACTAGGAGGTGTCCATTTTCCTTCCCTAGTTCTCAGGCGTGATTCTCTGTTCCCCCCCTTCCCTCCTTTGCTCGGTGTGGTGTTTCCCTTCCACACCGAAGCCTGACTTCACCATTCCTTTACTTCCCCAAATACAGACTGCAATGTTCTTTAATGCCTTATGTCACCACTAGGGGGCCATCTGTATTAGGCCCCATTCACCATATTTTTGGTCCACATCCGATCTGCATTTTTTGCGGATAGGATGCAAACCCATTCATTAATGGGTCTGCAAAAAATGCAGACAGGAGACTGTGTGGTGTGCGCATCTGTATGTCCATTCTGTAGCTTTGCAAAAAAGATAGAACATGTCCAGTTCTTGTCCATTTTGTGGACAAGGATAGGCATTGTTTGCGGATCCGCATTTTGTGGACCTCAAAATACATACGGTCATGTGAATGCACACTAAGGGCCATGCCTAAGGTGCTGGCCATGCCTCTATTGTGGCCCGCAAACAGCGGGTCCGCAATATATGGGCACCGGCAGCCATGTGCGCACGGTATCCACAATCCAGAAGATACGGAGCAGAGGAACAGAGTGGAAGGCCACGGAAGCACTATGGAGCGCTTCCGTGGAATTTAGGTTCGTGCCTCTAGAACATGCTCTATTTTTATGCTGTGCAAACGGATCGCAAACCCATTAAAGTTGAATGGGTCTTTATCGTCAGCGCAGGCCATAATTTGCAGTCCCCAATGCCAGCACGGGCGGCGCTTGTGCATGAGCACTAATGCTGTTATTTTCTCCGACTGATATGAATTGAAGCTGCAAACTGACTGCTCCTATTGGTGACAACAGGCATATCTACAAGCATCTACAAGAAAAGAGGACCCAGACACTGCGTCTGTCATATTGAAATGTGTTCATAGAGTGAAAAAATGTACTCTGAGCCATATATAAAAAATGTAATCCAGCTGGACAATGCCTTTAACCAGAAGTGATAAAAAGATATGGGGTCGGGTTTGTCTATTTGATAAATGCAGCTGTGGTCCATATTCTGGCAGCAGATTACGTCCATCACCGAACACTACCTTCGTCCACTTTGTCTTCAGCTGATGAGTGCACATTGTAGAAAGTGTCAGACTCGGGAAGAATGTAGTAAATATCAAGAACACGGCAATACAATGGCTCCCGAGTCTGACACCGGCTCCAGATGGAGTTCTGTCATCAGCCAGGAAGGACGAGCTGCCAATCATCTCAGCGGGAATGCTAATGCAGCCCCCATAGACAGCTTAATAACTCTACTGCCGACTAATAGAAGTCCGCCTACGGCACGCTGCCGTCTGCTGTCATGTGCCTTTTAAAAGAAAGATATCTGTAACGCAGGCTTTTCTTAGATTCCTGATAAATTATGACTCAGGGGAAGGAGACAAATGAACTTTCATGTATTTAATAAAAATGTGTGGTAGCAGTAACTTATAGTACATGTTCTGTCCTCAATCCCTAGCTTAAAGACTATGTACACCTTTGGGGGCATTTTTTTTTAATTTTGCATCGGACTTATTTTTTCAATTGGTCTTTATTGAAAATATGGAGTCCTTTTCTCTGTATAGTTCTGAGATGCTGTAGTAGCAGCCTGTGGGTTTTCTGTATTTTCCATCAGACCAGGAGCAGACAGACTCCTTATCTCTGCTCTCTCACTGTCACAAACCAGCAGGTGTGAACCCACTGTGCCACGTGTCCTACCTCCTCTAAGGGCATTGTCTAAGTGAACTGCTCGATTCTTCACTGTACCCCTGATGGTGGGGATAGACTTTCTCGAGGGGAACACCAGGTCGCTACCTCTTGAGGATAGGTACACAAGGCAGCTGGTCCAAGCAGACCAGGAGGTACCTGAGAAAGGTACCAGAAGTACAGGCGTAGTCAGGCAGGCAGAGTCGTTACCAGGAGCAATAGTGTAGGACCGAAGGATGAGGCAGAGGCGTAGTCAGACAGGCAAAAGGTCAGGGCAGGCAGCACAGGTACAGGTCAGGCAATCCGGATCAGCAACAGGAGAGTCAAGGCAAGCTGGCAGGGATCAGATGATTAACAGAATCTAGGAACACAGGTACGAGTCAGGAACACAGTAACACAAGTGGTTATTAGGAACCTAAGCAGAGCACAAGGACCTTTACACTGAGGCATCTGGGAAGGGGGCTGAGCCACTTATATATGTGCATGAGGGCTAGGATTGGTCAGCGAGGTCACATGAACTAACCCATAAAACCCAGGAAGTGACACACGTCGGCCCTTAAGGAAGTGCTGCAAAAAAACAGCAGCAAGCATGCTGTGGCCAGGGCTGAGATGAAACTGTGGAGCGGATACTCAGAACCATAGCACCTACAGTACACAAACAGAGCCCAGAGCTGAAGCGGTGAATGGGAAGCTCTGGCCACAGATCACCGCTGAGCATGGCGCCCAGGACCGTGGTGGTAATCAGGGGAACAGCGGAGCACAGTAGCCGTTGTTACACTCACATTATAAACACTCATTATAGCTCAGTTCTTATCTTACTGATAATAATGTTGTTTAAATAAGTGTTTATGTCCTCTTAGTAATTTAGGAGATAAGATTTATTAGATGACTGGCACAAATTGAAAATACCAGTCACACAGTTAGAAAAACAGTTAACCCTTTGTGACAGAACGGCTCAATATTTCTAATAAAGAATTGAAAATATGACTTTTAGCCAAAATTTAGTAAAATGCAATCATAAACAACAATTGCCTCCGAATGTGTACATAGCCTTTAAAGGCTTTGGGCACCTGCCAGATGTAGAGCCATAGCATGATGCGCATATATCCTAAATCAACAGGGTGTCCTTCTAAACTCTACCTGTGACATGGATGTGCCTAATCCTTATTTCAGAAGGTTAAAGGATAAGATTACCTTTAGAGCATCTTTTTATTATTGCATTCTGCTTATCTTGGGCTAAAAATATTTTTCTAATAGGTCTTTATTAAAAATTTTCAACAATTTTGTCTTCTACAACCTTCAGTTTCACAGCATCTGCAGACTGTTCCTGCTCCTTCTCAGTGAAACCCATCAGAGAGCTGCTCTTATGGTTCTGTCTGTAGCCCTTATCGTTCCTTTTCTAAAGCTAAAGTCTTATGAGACTGATAGGAATCTAGATGAAATGAGAGTTTATGAGCTGTTAGGAAACTAGAGATAAGGGCTACAGACGGAGCCGTGAAAATAGCAATCTGATGGAATTCATTGATAAGGAGAAGGAACAGTCTGCAGTTGCAGTGAAACTGAAGTCTGTAGAAGACCAACTGTTTAGACCAAATTTTAATGGAGACCAATTGAAAAAAGAACGATTTTTATCCCCAGATAAGTAGAACGCAATAAACAAATGCTTCAAAGGTGTTCTGAAAGTAAGTGCATCCATGTTTACCCAGTAACAAATAGTATTCTGCCACAGATGTACTTTAGAGAAGTCTCTGACTGGTTGTGAGTGGTAATCTCTGTACAAGAAATGGTAGATAGCTGAACTCACTAATATCCCTAGGTCGTGGTACCATTTGTATGTGAAAATCCAGTGAGGAGGATACAATGGAAATACTTTGGTCATTTATTGAGTTTTCCTTAAACAAAATACATAGAAGAAATTAGAAGATACTAGAGGACATTAGAGTTCGAAACGAAATGCTCTCACCAGCTCTGAGTCTGCAGCAGGAAAGGAAGACACAGAAACAGAGCATAGAATGTGATGTCACAGAAAGGGAGGAGTAGAACAGAGAGCAAAGGCAATGGAATTTACATAATACATTAGGAAACCTATAACAAGAATGACCACAGGGTGGCAGCATTACATAACATGGTAATGATATAATAACACAAATACAGACATTATCTAAATGGAAGAAATAAATGCTGGGACAGCACAAGCAGCGTTGGACTGGGATTTCTTGGGCCCACCAAAGGAAATTGTTCTAAAAAATATCATAAAAAATAAAATGAAAAATATCATTAAAAATATCTAATAGGGTTTTAATAAAAGAAATAGTCCCTAGTGGTTAGTGTCTATCTCCAAAGGCAGCTCAAATTTTTTTTTTTATCCTGGTCCTTTGGGGTCCACTATGGCATCAGAATCTGGACCCACCAGAGGATCCTCTGGTACTCTGTTGAGCCAGTCCAAAGCAAGAAGGGTTTAGGAGGACGCTCTCTTGATTTAGGATATGGGCACATCATGTTCTGGCTTTACATTTGGTATATGCACTGGGAAAGCCGAATGGGAACAGTGCTGCAGTACCCAATATCGACCACTACACCCTATTTGGCGCTTGGTGCCTGTTTAGAGTGTTGGAGCTACTGAAGAACATCTGATCGGTAGGGAGCCCCGCTGATCTGATATTGATAACCTGTCCGAAGGATAGGTCATCAGTACATCAGTCCTGGAGAACACCTTTGACGTTGTTTTATCCCCTGCCCGGCGCGCTTCTCCACACATGCTTGAAGTCAAGGAGGCAGCTCTGCCTTTTTAACCATTACTCCTTCCCCAGCCTCTTCCTTTGCCCGCCCTCCTATTCCCTTGTATCATCGCTAGGTCCGGCCGAGATCCCGCACCCGCGCACTGCTTCGCCGGACCGGGGCATGCACACTGCAACTCTATTTTGGGTACAGCATCAATTCAACTAGTGCGCATGCGCCAGCCGGCGAAGCAGTGCGCAGGCGCGGGATCTCGGCAGGACCTAGGGATTATACAAGGGAATAGGCAGGCGGGCAAAGGAAGAGGCTGGGGGAGGAGTAACGGTTAAAAAGGCAGAGCAGCCTGGGCACCTACACACTGAACGCCGCCCCTGGGCACTTGCGAGTGCTCATTTGCATATGAAATAAATGTCGTTTTTCCTGCCTCTGGATGTCTAAAGAAAATAACAAAGGGACCATTAGAATCATGTATAGGTGTGCTACAGCGCCATGTAAGCTCTCACCATTGCGCCTGTGCGATCCAATAGCTCCTGAGGGCAACAGCGATAAGAAGACGTCACTGGGCTCGGCGAATGCCCAGTGACACTTTTGAGGCTGTTGCCCTCAGGAGCAGTTGGATCGCACAGGCCCAGGCAGTAGGCGGTACTGCACCTGCGCGAGATTTCAGACGGACGAATTGAAGATTCCAGGTGCGTGGCTTGAATGAATTAGCTGACGTAGAGGAGGGGGCGCCGCCGTTAAACTAGACTGTGGGGCGATACTGCATAACGAGGAGGCGTGCTTAGGCTCTAAACTAAGGCGGGCTGGGCACTACAGGGGGGCGTTACTGGGCTCAGAGGGTGATGAATAACGCCCCTCTGGGCACCTTCAGGGTTCATTTGCATAATACAAAAATCACTTTTTTAGCAAAATGAAACCATGAAGAGAAGAAAGAAAACCACTGCAGGAGAGAAGGGAGTTTATTAAACATGGCAATGGTGACAGCTTAATATGGTCAAACCAGGTGACAGATTCCCTTTAATTTAGGAATGTCCCTCTCACTGCCACTAGATGGCAGCACATGCCTAGAGTTCAACTTTTTTCATGCGAAACAAGTCGCTATTGTCTTTTTCATGCTCATTCCGGCCGTTGCTGGACCTGCTGCTTCCTCTCGTCACCACTTTGTGTTTTGTAGCTGGAGCTTGGTAGATCTGATGCAGTACAATGTACTAGTAATCAAATATAACCCTGATTTTGTAGGGGTTAATAGAGGCACAATAATTATCCCCAATACTAATTCAAATAGCAGTGCCGACTGAGCGCTCACATGTCACATCAATGGAGCGAGTGTATGAACGTGCAGTCTGTGATGGAAGTCAAGCATGTGTGAGAACAGTTTCAGCAAGAGAACCGAAACGTCGCTGTAGGGGTGAATAACGGACATCATATTTTTCCACTATTTGGATGTGCTGTAGATTTTTTCCGATATATATATATATACAGTATATTGTACTGTCTAAGATCTACCGAGCATGAAAAAGACAATAGCGACTTGTTTCACATGAAAAACGTTGAACTCTAGGCATGTGCTGCCATCTAGTGGCAGTGAGAGGGACATTCCTAAATTAAAAGAACCCAGTTAACCCACAAATTTAAACACTTAACCCATAACGCTGTACATTTACAGCGTTATGCGTCTGCGGGCGTTTTGAGGGGGCCCACTCCATACACGGCGGGTGCCAGCATCAAGCGGCAATTTGCGCCACCCCTGTCATTTAACTCCTCAGATGCCGCGATCAACACTGTTCGAGGCACCTGCGAGTGAAGGCAGAGAGATGCGACTCCCTCTGCTTTCCGATCAGAGCCCCAGCAGTGAAATCGCAGTGTTTCAATCGGTTGCCATGTCAACCTGGGCGCTGCTGAAGCGCTGCAGGCCTGCCATGGCTTTCTCCATACTGAGCTATGCACGTGGCACAGCTCAGAATGGAGAGTGTGAAAATCCTATTCACCCTAATAGAGACCTATTAGGGTGAATAGGAGAAGGGATCAAAAGATCCTCTGCACTAGGCCCCTAAGGGGTCTAATAGTTATTAAAAAAAAGTAACAAAAAAAAGACACTAATATATTAAAAGTATAAATCACCCCCCTTTCCCAATTTTACATCTAAAAAATATATAAACAATAAAAAAATAAAAATAAACATATTGGGTATCGCCACGTCCAAAAATGTCTGATCTATTAAAATATATAAAAAATACCTGTGCGGTGTTTGCTGTAATGGAAATTTTTTTAAAAACACGCGATTTGCCATGTTTTTTGTCATCTTGTCCCTCCAATTTTTTTTATAATGGTGATGATCAAAAATGGTACAAATGAAAACTTCAGTTTGTTACGCAAAAAACAAGCCCTCATACAGCTCTGTAGACTGAAATATAAAAAAGTTATGACTGTCGGAATATAGCGATGCAAAGAAAATTTAGATTTTTCTAAAGGTTTCTTTTTTTTTAAGTAGTAAAACAGAAAAAACTATTCACGTTTGGTATCGCTGCATACAAGCAACAGATAAGGACGTCAGGTCATTTTTGGTGCATAGAGAACGTTGTAATGTCAAAACCCCAAAAACCTTGGCCGAATTCCGATTTTTTTCCCCTCCCCCACGACAGCACCACGAGAGAGAAGATCCGCCCCCAAAGACAGGAAAGCTGAAGTACAAAAAGGCGGCGACTCCCCTCCACTTCAGTATGGTTTCCTGTCTTTGGAGGGGAAGCCTGTGGTACACTCTTCTCTCCCTGCGGTTGCCCTTACTTACCTGCGGTCCCCAATATTGATGCGCGGCACAGCGGTGCGCGGTGGGTCCTGCAGCGGCGCCATGGCTGGGGGCTCCAGAGTGCTGACGGGCATGATGCTTTCGTGCTATTAAAAGCACTAGTAAGCATCGCGGGCGCGTCCAGAAGAAGTTATAAGCATTTAGGAAGATCGTTTGGTCCGGGGGAAGGAGCGCCTGCTCCGCTGTATAGTAAGGGAAGCCAGGCCCAGAAAGAGGCATGGGGCACACGTATGCGATGCGACGCATAACGTGGCGTAGGTGGAAGTGCGGATAAGAGCACAGGACCCGGAAGTGAGCTGCCGGTGGGTGATTATGCAGTGTCCCAGGGGGTCAGTAGTGTATGCTGGGCTTTGTAGTGCAGATTGACCACTAACCTGGGATCCACTGTCGTCTTCAATTGGGGCAAATACTGGAACAGGCAGGTAGTTAACAGTTCGTGACGCCAGTGTCAATTAAACGGTGACACGCCGTGTATGGTATTGTAGAAGAATGAAGCAAGCACAGGATAGCCAACAAAAACTGGAACTTTTACTGAATATCAGTCAGGATAATACACGGACACTGGTAGTGCACAGTTCCATAAAAGACGGTTGGTTTCAGACGAATACAGATGGTTCTTGACATTACAGAAAGGCCGGTCTTAGCGATGAATTATACAGAGTGTTAATTACAGGAGATGCAGTACAGGCGGCTTGCACACTATTCCTGACTGGTCCCGCTATATGTGAATTTTCTCCAAGGTCTAATGCCCTTTATCTGGCGTACCCTTGAAGCTGTCCTTATCTAGTACCTCCTCTGTTATCTTGAGTACCTCTCGCTTTATCTGATCGGCCTCTGTGGTAATCTGTGTCTTGGCTTGTGGCTCGCTTATGCTGCTTCAGCTGAACGGATGGTGACTCAGGAGGGGAACCTTTTCCTTGGATCCGGAACCCGGTTACAGGGCCTTTACTACCCTCTCCTAGCCGGCAGGCTTCAGGCCTGCTATGCTCTCACAGGCCCATAGCCTTGCTTTCTCTCAGACACAGGATCATTTCTGACCTCTGCTCCCACAGTCTGTCTCCTCTCTATTACTTCCTGACTGGGCCTTATATAACCTAGGGTTCCCTAGCTCCCTCTAGTGACTCAGAGCTGGAACTACACCCTAGCCGGCCTGCAAAATGCACGTTTCACAGTAACAGGAAAATACATAGCATGACATTATAAGATATTCTATACCAACCTCCCCAAAAATACAGGGGGAACGACAGTACCCAAGTGACCCTTCAGTAGTGACGGGGTATTACTCTCCCGTACACTACATACCCCGCTGCTTTAAGCTGAGTACGACCTCGTACTCCATCAGGGCCCGCCCAACTGGAATCATGACCTGAAATAGAGGAAGACACATGCATGCATACAGATATGTCATTTACACTCTTATCAGACCCAATTGGAAATGGCGAAGTGCGGTGACAAGGGGCGTCGTTCTCTTTTTCACAGGATAGTGAGTGGAACGGGGGCGCTGACCTGGCACAGCGGATGTTGAAAGAACCAGGATAGTCCATGACAATAAATAAGTCCATAATAAATTAACCTCTCAGAGGCTTGCACATAGGAAGTCCATCTCTGGGCACATATACTTGAATAGAAAAACCGGTTATTAAATACTGTCAGCAGCACATATATAAAATGACAATACAGGACTCTGACAATACCAGGGCCTTGTTATCCTGGCAAGTCCTGCTTACCCTTTAAAATATTGCTGACATAAAAATGTCTTTTCAACCTGAAATGGGGGTGAAAAGGGATAAAATTCGTGCAAAAACTTCAAGGCACAACCGGGAATTCAGCAGCAAACCGGATGTCCCAAACAAAACAAAGGCAGCTGGAAGCATTGACTCACAGTGGCACATCATTCAACTAGGAGGCCACCGGCCGTGGGTAACTGGCAGCGAGCTTCACCAGCTCTGCCAACTGGAGGGACAAACGGCCATTAAGGAAAGGAACAAGAGGGCAAAAGTACTCACAGCCGGGTATCATGTTCTTCTTCCGACGACGAGTCGACATATGGCACCTGCAGCAGTTGTTCCGGCAAGGACGGCCACATTTGAAACCCGTCTCCCCTGACAATTTTTAGAAGGGGAGGTTTATCTTTCACGACCTCCATCTCGGCCTCCGTCCTCGGGAATGGAAACCACCGCTCGCCTCCTGCGCAGCCAAGGTCCGCCACCCAGTACACCCGCTTGCGCAGGGCCTCTAGTTCCGCTTTAGTGCAGGTGGTCGGATCCACCGGAGGTCCAGGGGGTCCGGCCGCTGGGGGAACAATGGCAGCGGCTGCTTGGCGCCGGGCCTCAGCACTTTCCTCGGCTCTCCGATAGCTGTCCTGCCGCTCCTGCTCTTCCTCTCGTTTCACTGCAGCCGGAGGGGGGTACCGCTCCTCCAGGCCCTGCAGCACGATCGGCTCCCAGAAGACATCTGGACTGAGGTAGACCTGGTTTTGAAGATGGGTGGTCCGGCCCTTGTCCACACGCGCGCTAGCTATCTCAGCCGGTTCGGCCCTGTCTTTTTCAGAGTCCCAGTTTTCAGCCGGCACCTTCGGGCGAGTCACTGCGGTGGCGTAGGGACCCCTTAAGCTTTCGGCGGGAGTGTATTCCACGATTTCCCCTATGGTTAGATTGTGGAGATGTTCTGGGAGGTAGTGCCGCTTTACCGACCGCCGATTGACATAGAAGTCCCGGCCAGTCCCCAGCTCCTGGATAAATCCATAGCCTTTGTCTTTGTCGAAGGACACCACTATCCCTCGGCGCCTTTCGAGCTGGGGCTTACCCGGGAAGGAGTCTCCCTGTATCGACTTAGCCATCTCCTCAAAGCGCTTCTTCCGGCTAGTATTCTTTTCTGCCACCGCGGCTCTCAGCTCCTCCATGATAGCCGGCCATTCTGCATGCCGGCGGCGGATTGGTGGGGACTCGGGTCGGGTGATGCTCAGATCCATGGCCTGGGCTCCGGGATTGACCGTCCAGGCTAGAGGATCCCACGGCCCCAACTCCGGAAAGTCCGGTGGAGTGGCGCCCCACTCGCACGTGGTCTCAGTCTCTCTCTCTGCAGCGCACGCCATCTCTTCTCTTCCTGGTTGCTGCATCGACTCTCACTCCTCCCACGCACTGGGCCAGTCTATCTCCATCGGAGCCCCGCCTCCCAGGCGTAACTCTTCAAAGTAGTTAGCCGCTTCGCCACTCCTCAAGGTGGGCGGCGCTCCAGGGCAGTCGTCTCCTCCTTCCTCTTGGAAGGTTTCGGCGCCAAATTTTCGCGCCTCTGCACATCCTGATGGCGCAGTAAAAAGCCTCATGGCGCCGGCGGCCATTTTAGGTTTCCTGATGCTGCAATTCACTGACAGCAAGCAGGATGATGAAAAGTCCAGTAAAACACAGTCCACAAATGCGATTTTCTCTCTGGGGGCAGCGCAACACAGCACAGCGTCTCTGATTCCTCCCAGGCGCAATTGTAATCCACAGATTTCAGAAATAAGGGTTTACAGTCTTTGTAATACGGTGCTGGAATGGTTAAAGCACACAGTTCACACTTCTCTGCACTGTAGAAGCATGCGTATCCTGTTCGTGACGCCAAAAAGAGCGATGCAGTGTCCCAGGGGGTCAGTAGTGTATGCTGGGCTTTGTAGTGCAGATTGACCACTAACCTGGGATCCACTGTCGTCTTCAATTGGGGCAAATACTGGAACAGGCAGGTAGTTAACAGTTCGTGACGCCAGTGTCAATTAAACGGTGACACGCCGTGTATGGTATTGTAGAAGAATGAAGCAAGCACAGGATAGCCAACAAAAACTGGAACTTTTACTGAATATCAGTCAGGATAATACACGGACACTGGTAGTGCACAGTTCCATAAAAGACGGTTGGTTTCAGACGAATACAGATGGTTCTTGACATTACAGAAAGGCCGGTCTTAGCGATGAATTATACAGAGTGTTAATTACAGGAGATGCAGTACAGGCGGCTTGCACACTATTCCTGACTGGTCCCGCTATATGTGAATTTTCTCCAAGGTCTAATGCCCTTTATCTGGCGTACCCTTGAAGCTGTCCTTATCTAGTACCTCCTCTGTTATCTTGAGTACCTCTCGCTTTATCTGATCGGCCTCTGTGGTAATCTGTGTCTTGGCTTGTGGCTCGCTTATGCTGCTTCAGCTGAACGGATGGTGACTCAGGAGGGGAACCTTTTCCTTGGATCCGGAACCCGGTTACAGGGCCTTTACTACCCTCTCCTAGCCGGCAGGCTTCAGGCCTGCTGTGCTCTCACAGGCCCATAGCCTGGCCTTTTCTCAGACACAGGATCATTTCTGACCTCTGCTCCCACAGTCTGTCTCCTCTCTATTACTTCCTGACTGGGCCTTATATAACCTAGGGTTCCCTAGCTCCCTCTAGTGACTCAGAGCTGGAACTACACCCTAGCCGGCCTGCAAAATGCACGTTTCACAGTAACAGGAAAATACATAGCATGACATTATAAGATATTCTATACCAACCTCCCCAAAAATACAGGGGGAACGACAGTACCCAAGTGACCCTTCAGTAGTGACGGGGTATTACTCTCCCGTACACTACAATTACACTGAATTTAGTGTCTGCTGCAGCATTCCCGAAGAGCGGGACCGTTTGAATTAAGAGCGTGGCAGCCACTATGGAGGAGGAAAGGAAGGACACAGCTGAAGTTCCAGTTTCCACTCCGGCCTTGGTACCTATTGGAGGGGTGAGAGGCCTTTGGCCATGTATATTTATAATTTTTTTTTATTGCATTATATATATATGTGTTTTCCAGGGAAAGCCTAAAAAAGCTTTGGCTAAAAGGCGAAATAAGGAATGTGGTATATGTAGATGTTCCCTGGCTTCTGATTATGAAAAAAAGGCTATGCCAGACCTGCTTTGATAAAACGGTGGCAGAGGAGTCACCATCATTTTATAAATGTCTTCAGTCGCTGGTCAGATCTGAAATTGACTCGTCCCTGGCTTCAAGAAAAATCAGTGGATCTAAGGAGCAGAGGCCTAAAAGAAACACAGGCTTTCAGTAATGTGGTTTCCTCAGATTCAGAAGAGGGGGAAGTTTTCCAATCGTTGGAGAATCCTTTTTCGGACGACTCCTCTTACTCTTCTGAAGGTGAAGGGAAGGAGATAGGAAAGCCCTTTTTTCCAATTGAGGATGTAGATCGTTTGTTAAATGCAGTTAAATCGACTATGGGAATAGAAGATTCTAAGGAACCAAAATCAGTGCAGGATATAATGTTCGGCGGCCTTGAAACAAAACATCTAAGATCTTTCCCGGTTCATAAAAATGTGTCGGCATTGATTAAAGGGGAATGGAAAAGGCCTAACAAGAGGGTTTATAGTTCTTTTTCGGAAGAGGTATCAGCAACCTGGAATAAAGCTCCTAAAATAGATGTAGCTATTTCCAAAGTAGCAAAAAAGACATCCCTACCTTTTGAAGACTTGGGATCATTAAAAGATCCCTCAGATAGGGTTTTTTAAAGGGGGCCTGGGAAGCGTCTACTTCTTCCTTCAGACTTTCTATTGCCTCAACCTGTACTGCTCATTCCTTAATAATCTGGTTGTCGGAGCTAGAAGATCAATAAAAAAATAAATGTCCTAGAGAGGAAATTTTTGCAGGACTTAAAAAAGCTGTAGATTTTTTGGCGGATGCCTCTGCAGATGCAATTAAGTTAACGGCTCATCACTCTGCTTTGACCAATTCTGCACGCAGAGCCCTTATGGCAGAAAAACTGGAGTGGAGATCTACAATAAAAAAGAGGCTTTGTGCATTGCCCTGTGAAGGAGAATTTTTGTTTGGTTCATCTTTGGATGAGTTGTTAGAAAAAGCAGCGGACAAAAAGAAGAAATTTACTGCACAGAACTTCTTTTCTTCCAGAGGAAGATTTAGCCGGTCCTTTTGTTCCTTTCATACCCATAGAGAAGGAGAGAAAAGAGATAAAGACTTTAAACTTAGATCTCAGAGAAGGGGGGGGGGGGGGGGAGATTTAACAAATCCTTTAGAGACGAGAAGAAATCAAGTCAACAGTGATGGCAGGTTCCATGTGGGAGGAAGACAAAAAAATATTTTTCCTGCATGGAAACTAATTTCCAGGAGTCCCTGGATTTTAGACATTTTGAGTCAAGGACTAAAACTGGAATTCCGCTCTCTCTCCCTCCGTCGAAATTCGTTATAACAAAATCCACTTGGATAGAAGAAAAAGCTATAGTGTCAGAAGTTCTATCCCTAAATGAGAAAAATGTACAGTCGTAGCCAAACGTTTTAAGAATGACACAAATATTAGTTTTCACAAAGTTTGCTGCTAAACTGCTTTTAGATCTTTGTTTCAGTTGTTTCTGTGATGTAGTGAAATATAATTACACGCACTTCATACGTTTCAAAGGCTTTTATTGACAATTACATGACATTTATGCAAAGAGTCAGTATTTGCAGTGTTGGCCCTTCTTTTTCAGGACCTCTGCAATTCGACTGCGCATGCTCTCAATCAACTTCTGGGCCAATTCCTGACTGATAGCAACCCATTCTTTCATAATCACTTCTTGGAGTTTGTCAGAATTAGTGGGTTTTTGTTTGTCCACCTGCCTGGATTGACCACAAGTTCTCAATGGGATTAAGATCTGGGGAGTTTCCAGGCCATGGACCCAAAATGTCAACGTTTTGGTCCCCGAGCCACTTAGTTATCACTTTTGCCTTATGGCATGGTGCTCCATCGTGCTGGAAAATGCATTGTTCTTCACCAAACTGTTGTTGGATTGTTGAAGGAAGTTGCTGTTGGAGGGTGTTTTGGTACCATTCTTTATTCATGGCTGTGTTTTTGGGCAAAATTGTGAGTGAGCCCACTCCCTTGGATGAGAAGCAACCCCACACATGAATGGTCTCAGGATGCTTTACTGTTGGCATGACACAGGACTGATGGTAGTGCTCACCTTTTCTTCTCCGGACAAGCCTTTTTCCTGATGCCCCAAACAATTGGAAAGAGGCTTCATCGGAGAATATGACTTTGCCCCAGTCCTCAGCAGTCCATTCACCATATTTTCTGCAGAAGATCAATCTGTCCCTGATGTTTTTTTTGGAGAGAAGTGGCTTCTTTGCTGCCCTTCTTGACACCAGGCCAACTTCCAAAAGTCTTTGCCTCACTGTGCGTGCAGATGCGCTCACACCTGCCTGCTGCCATTCCTGAGCAAGCTCTGCACTGGTGGCACTC
The DNA here is from genome assembly GCF_014858855.1 of Bufo gargarizans. Lineage (NCBI taxonomy): Eukaryota > Metazoa > Chordata > Amphibia > Anura > Bufonidae > Bufo > Bufo gargarizans. The sequence continues at coordinate 714,272,419 of NC_058080.1, read as the reverse complement.
CGATCCCGCAGCTGAATCCTCTTTAGGAGACGATCCTAGCACTTGCTGGACTTTCTTGGACACCCTGAAGCCTTCTTAACAAGAATTGAACCTCTTTCCTTGAAGTTCTTGATGATCCTATAAATTGTTGATTGAGGTACAATCTTAGTAGCCACAATATCCTTGCCTGTGAAGCCATTTTTATGCAACGCAATGATGGCTTCACGCGTTTCTTTGCAGGTCACCATGGTTAACAATGGAAGAACAATGATTTCAAGCATCACCCTCCTTTTAACAGGTCAAGTCTGCCATTTTAACCCAATCAGCCTGACATAATGATCTCCAGCCTTGTGCTCGTCAACATTCTAACCTGAGTTAACAAGACGATTACTGAAATGATCTCAGCAGGTCCTTTAATGACAGCAATGAAATGCAGTGGAAAGGTTTTTTGGGGATTAAGTTAATTTTCATGGCAAAGAAGGACTATGCAATTCATCTGATCACTCTTCATAACATTCTGGAGTATATGCAAATTGCTATTATAAAAACTTAAGCAGCAACTTTTCCAATTTCCAATATTTATGTAATTCTCAAAACTTTTGGCCACGACTGTACTGGTGCCAGTACTAAAGTGTCAGGAAGGAGAAGGTTTTTATTCTCCTCTTTTTCTAGTCAAAAAACCGGATGGGTCTTTCAGAACTATTATAAATTTAAAAAAGCTAAATCTGTTCTTGCTGGTAAAAAAAAATCAAGATGGAAACTATAAAATCAGTGATAAATCTGTTTCCAGAGTGCTTCATGGCAGTGTTAGACTTAAAAGATGCTTATTTTCATGTCCCTATACATCAGGAGCATCAAAAGTATTTACAGGTAGCAGTAGAGATAGAAGGAGTTATCAACCACAGGTAATTCCAGGCCCTTCCCTTCAGGTTATCAATGGCTCCCAGGATTTTGACCAAAGTGGTGGCAGAAATGTCGGCTTACATTAGAGAAAAAGACATAGGGCCAGATTTATCATTACTCTGACAGCTCACTCCACTTTCACATATGGCTAAAGTCAGTTTTAGCCAAGTCAGATTTATGATCGGCCCTTTAAGACTGTAATAAATGTGGTTTGACGGTAGCAGTTTATCCGTCAGTAAGCAGCTTTACAAAAGTCGCACATCTTTATGAAAAAGTCGCACGTGTTTATGAAAAAGTCGCATGTTCTATTAAAAAGTCTCATAAGATAAGCATGGTCCTCACTGGAGTGAAATTGACTTTTTAAATAGTCCCAATAGTAAATCTGTCTAGAGATTCATTTACATAAGAAATCACGCCCACTTTCAGAAAACTGGAGAGCATAGTGCAGAGCAGAAAAAAGTCGCAAATTTGCGCGCAGTTTTAGCGTTTGGGACTTTTTGGGGGACTTTTTCACTCCATTATTCTGACCTGAGCTAATGATAAATCTGGCCCATACTCTTTATCCCATATCTAGATGACTTTTTAATTGTAGCAGAATCCAAGGAGGCCTGCAGCAGAGCAGTGCAAGAGGTGATCTGGATCCTGGAGAAATTGGGTTTGATCCTGAACAAAGAAAAATCAAAACCGAATCCTCTTCAGCTTCAACAATTCCTGGGTCTGATTCTGGATTCCAAAAGGCAGATGTGTTTTTTACCAGAAGAAAAAATCTTGAACATAAGAACAAAGATACAGACCTTGATCAAACGTCCAAAAATGTCATTAAGGAAAGGTATGTCGATTCTGGGAAGCCTAACTTCATGTATTCCTGTGGTCATGTGGGCCCAATTTCATTCAAGGGAACTTCAATGGGAGATATTGACAGCCTGGCAAAGGGGAAAATAGAGATCTCAGCTCAGACGTTACACAACCTGGGATGGTGGTTGAATGTAAACAAATTGAGTCAGGGAACACCATGGATAATGAACAATTTACTATGCTTGACGACCGATGCAAGCCTTTGGGGCTGGGACACCCATATTCAAAATCTAACCTTTTTAGGAAACATGGAAGGGGATTCTGAAATCCGCCTCCTCAAACATGAAGGAATTGATGGCAGTGAAATTTGCAATTCTAGAGGTCCTTCCGTTAATTTCAGGCAGGAACTTGAGAATAATGTTAGACAACAGAACAGTAGTATCTTATATAAACAAACAGGGAGGTACCAGATGTTGAAGTCTGATGTCAATGCTCAGCAACATTCTTCAGATAGCAGAACAAAACTGCAAGTCTATCTCGGCAGTCCACATAAAAGGGACGGAGAACGTACAGGCAGATATTTTGAGCCGTCATTTAATTTCCCAGGGAGAATGGAGCTTAAATCCGAAAATTTTTCAGAAAGATAGCAGACAGTTGGGGTCTTCCGTGTGTAGACCTTTTTGCTACGATTCAGAACAGAAAGGTGAAAAAAAATTCTCCCTGTCCCCGGAAGGATTCCCCTGTGGTCTAGATGCTTTTCTCCACAGGTGGAATTTTCCACTAGCTTATGCCTTCCCTCCCTTCCCCTTGATTCCCAGGGTTTAAAAAAAAGAAGGGAGGATCGAGTGAGGGTCATTCTAATAGCTCCTTTCTGGCCCAAGAGACCATAGTTCACTTGGTTAAGGAAGCTGTCAGTGATGGATCCATGGGTTCTCCGAGCAACCCACAACCTTCTTACTCAGGGGCCGGTATTTCACTCTCAGGTAGACAGTCTTCACCTGACGGCCTGGGAATTGAAAGGCAGCTTTTAGCTAGGAGAGGTTTTTCTGATTAATTAATAAATACTCTCTTGAAAAGTGGGAAAAAAGTCACAATTTCCATCTATGCTAAAGTCTTGATTTTTTTTTTTTCATTTGCAGGGTTACAATTTACGGTCCTCCCATGTCCGGTGCCAGTTACTAAGATCTTGGATTTTCTTCAAAAGGGGTTGCAGTTAGGGTTGTCCCCCAACACCTTAAAGGTTCAGGCTTCAGCATTTTCGGCTCTTTTTAATGAACAGATTTCAGCAAATACATGGGTCATAAGATTCTTTAAATCAGTCACTAAAACAGCTTTGAACTTGTCCCCAAGAGTAGCTCCGTGGGATTTGAATCTTGTTCTGAGTGCCCTTACTAAACCTCCTTTTGAACCCATTGAGCAGATTCCGATTAAGAAGCTATCTCTTAAAGGGGTTATCCCATCATAATGATCACTGTTAAATCTGTTAATGATTTGACAGTGATCATTTTTGTAAATATACTTTATTAACAAATCCCCACCGTTTAGGATAAAATTCATACCCACTTACCTGATTGTTGTGACTCGGTCTCCCCTGGTTACGACCATTGTTCTTCTCCAAAGCCGGAAGGTCGCGCTTGCCCAGAAGACGACTCCTTTTCTCCCGGCCGGTCCGCTCGCTGTTCTGAACGCGCACGCTGCCGCGCATGCGCGACAGTGACTTCTTCCCAACCAGAATAGTACAGAGCTGCGAACGTGCACGCCGGCTCTGTAGGAATAAGTCACCATTGCGCATGCGCGGCGGCGTGCGCATTCAGTCCAGCGCGCGGCACGGCCGGGAGAAGACTTCAATCAAGATGAAGCCCGCCCCCAGCCAGAATCCAGGAAGTGAACGCGCGGTGGCAGCAGGTAAGTATGAAAACGCTTAGTGGGATAACCCCTTTAATTATGTCTCTTAGTGGCTCTTACTTCAGCCCATAGAATTAGTGAGCTTCAGGCGATCGCTATTAATGCACCTTACACTACCATTTTAGATGATAGGGTTGTTATCAGACCTGACCCAGCATTTATTCTAAAAGTGGCCACTAGGTTTCATAGGTCTCAGGAGATTATCCTTCCATGTTTCTTTGAAAATCCAACCTCAGAGGAGGAAAAGGCTTTTCTCTCGTGGTGCTGTCGTGGGTGAGGGGAAAAATGGGGGGATTACTCTTACTGGTAATTGGATTTTCCTAAACCCACGACAGCACGCATTTTTTCCCTCCCTTTTTTTCTTTGTGATGGGGTGATTATTCATAGGTGTTGTTGTAAAAAAAAAAAATCTATAAATAAATACATGATACTAACCTTAAAGGGATTCTGTCATGAGATTTTAGCCCTATAAGCTAAACATATGCCCATGTCTGTACTAATAACATGAATCCTAAACTGCCCTTATTAAACCTGCTTGTGGCTCTATTAGCCCCAAAAACAGGTTTTTATAACCTGTCAATCACCTCCCTAAGGTGCCCAAGGGGACGTCCGTTAATACAGGGTGCCCGGCCGTCTGGTGACCAGTGCCTCCTTCCCAGTCTTAATCGCCGCCCTCCCTGTCTACAGTGCCGCCTTCCTCACCTCAGCGCCGCCTCCGCAATCCTCCCATCCCTTTGCCAGATCCGGCGCCTGCGCACTAGGCTCAGCCTGATGCGCCGCAGACTCCTGGCAGAGGCTTCGTTGAGCGAAGTGTGCATCAGGCCGGGCGCGTCAAGTCGAACTCCGATGAACTGCCTGTATTATAAAACACTATTAGACACTCAGTCTGGGTCAGAGGAGTTGTAGTCAGCCCGGGAGATGCGGCTGACACACAGATCATGTTTCCCGGACTGATCATGGTGGTGTGAATCAGTCCTTACCTGGAAAACTTGCTTTGCTTTCTGTGGGTGGGAAGAAGCTCACACGTGACAGTCAAGCACATAGGATCAGAATTATACAAGTTATATTCTTGTACATAAGAGACAGTATTATAGTAGTTATATTCTTGTACATAGGGGGCAGTATTATAGTAGTTATAGTCTTGTATATAGTAGCAGTATTATAGTAGTTATATTCTTCTACATAGGGGCAGTATTATAGTAGTTATATTTTTGAACATAGGAGGCAGTATTATAGTAGTTATATTCTTGTACATAGGAGGCAGTATTATAGTAGTTATATTCTTGTACATAGGAGGCAGTATTATAGTGGTTATATTATTGTATAGAAGGCAGTATTATAGTGGTTATATTCTTGTACATAGGAGGCAGTATTATAGTAGTTATATTCTTGTACATAGGGAGCAGTATTATAGTAGTTATATTCTTGTACAAAGGAGGCAGTATTATAGTAGCTATATTCTTGTACATAGGAGGTAGTATTATAGTAGTTATATTCTTGTACATAGGAGGCAGTATTATAGTAGTTATATTCTTGTACATAGGAGGCATTATTATGCCTCATTCACATGTCGGTGTTCGGTCACTGATTTTGAGCCCAAACCAGGTTTGGTTCTAAACACAGAACAGGAGCAGATCTTTCCCTTATATCTTATGTCTGTGGAGGCTCCAATCCTGGTTTTGGCTCTCAATCACTGACCAAAACACTGATGTGTGAATGAGGCTTTATAGTGATTATATTCATGGCTGCCCAGTACATTACTCAGAGTCCCAGGGTAAGGCCTCCTGCACACGAACGTGTGCGCCCCGTGGCCGTGCTGTGGCCCTCAAATTACGGGCCGCAATGCACGAACACCGACCGTGGGGCAGCCGATCACTTTAATGGGTCCGCAAATCGCCCGTTCCTCAAAAAGATAGGACGTGTTTTATCTTTTTGCGGAACGGAAGTATGGGACACTCTGTAGTACTTCCGTAGGGTTCTGTTCTGTGCTTCCGTTCCGCACCATTCTGCATCTCCGTATTTGCGGACCCATTCAAGTCAATGGGTCCACATTCGTGATGTGGAATGCACATGGAACGGTGCCCGTGTATTGCGGATCTGCATATATGGTCCGCAATACGGTAACCGGACACCTACGGTCTTGTGCAATAGGCCTAAAGCTAATATGAAGAGGGGAGTGGTGAATGTATCAAAACTGGCTTAGTTGCCCATAGCAATCAGATCCCACTTTTCATTTTTCAGGGCTCCTTTGGAAAATGAAAAGATCTATCTGATTGGTTGCTATGGGCAACTAAGCCAGTTTTGCTTTACACAAGTTTTGATAAATCTCCTCTTAAATATTTACTATATATAGTAGTGTGAAAAATCTTAATAAAAAAAACTATGTATAAGATATAATTTTTCGATTTGAATCACTAGCATAATACTGTATAGAAAAGTCTCCTGTGGGCAGAGCAGTAAGTAATCTACTTCTACATCGTTTTCTCAAGCCCCTTCAAATCTCATTAGGTTATAGTTATAGAGCGTGCGGTTGAGGCATGGTTGGCAGGAACAAGGTTAACCACTCTGTTCCTCCCCTCTGCCAGGAAGGAGTTTGAGTCCAGACAACAAGGAGGTAGGAAGCACATGCTGGAGCTCCTACTCGAAGGGATCATATCCAGTTTACTTATGAGACTATTGCTCCAGGGAAGTTGCCAGAATCAAGAACACTATTTCCAAAAAAAAAAATCAGCAAAATCACAGCTTTACGGATCCTGCTGCAGGTGAAGGACTATGGCTGAGCCTCAGACATCCATGACCTAGACCTCTTCTAGGTTAGTCAAATACCAAGCCTGTATTACAATTTGAACACCTATGTCCACAAGTGCCTGCTACTGCCATTTAGTTGCCACCTAACCAGCCACCAAACCTCATAATCTGGTGACCGAAACCTCACTTTGTACCTACTACTGCCGGATGTGCCACGTTATATTTTGCACAAAGTAAAGACAGATTTTTATACTTCTGGCCTGATTCTTCAACCTGCCTTTTCCACCGATCCCCAGGGAGCAACAGCCTGAGGGAGTACACTGTGACACATCATATCATCAGGGCCACTACCAGCCCCATCCTCTGCACCGGCTCCTCAGGGGCTCGATGCAGAGGTAGCAGCTGCACCCAGGCCCAAAGGTCTCTCTGATGCATAAGACACCAGCATTACAAATGCCACATGGTAGCATGGGCGCCTGTTATAGATTTTTTACATTGGGGCCTAGGAACCTCTGGCTCTCATAGACTCCTGTGAAATTTACCCACATGTGTTATTATTTTCACTTCTTACATAGACGATTTCTTAATGTTTCGCTTATTTCATGTGAAAGACATTATTCATATTACATGAAGACTTTACAAGATTTTCCTTGTGGCCCTTACAGGCTTCTCTCAAGATGTCCGTCCTGGCTGAGCCCTCTTCTTGGCCATTGTTTGATAATGATGCATTTTGTAGAAGGCTGGAGGAGCAGATGTTGTTTGCAGTGACACACTGCGATTCTTCTTGCCTCTACCACACGGTCCCCGGGTATAATTGTCCTTTCTCTACTCTTCCTTGCCAGACAGACAATCTTCCTGTAGGCTAATTCCTGTTCCAGCTGAACAGAATATCATTTTGATGGAAATCTAGTACAAAAGATAACAATGATAATTCACCATCTATCCTCACAATGCAGCCCTGATTGCGGCCATTATTTTGCATGGTGAAAAGCCAGAACATGTGCAACGACCCCTACAAGAAATAAGACTTTGACTTCTTTTTATTAATAAATATAATATAGTAGGTTAAATATAGGTAGCAGTTATATCCTTGTACATAGGGGGCAGTATTATAGTAGTTATATTCTTGTACATAGGGGCAGTATTATAGTAGTTATATTCTTGTACATAGGAGGCAGTATTATAGTAGTTATATTCTTGTACATAGGGGCAGTATTATTGTAGTTATATTCTTGTACATAGAAGGCAGTATTATAGTAGTTATATTCTTGTACATAAGAAGCAGTATTATAGTAGTTATTTTCTTGTACATAGGATCAGTATTATAGAAGTTATATTCTTGTATATAGGAGGCAGTATTATAGTAGTTATTTTCTTGTACATAGGAGGCAGTATTATAGTAGTTATATCCTTGTACATAGGAGGCAGTATTATAGCAGTTATATTCTTGTACATAGGAGGCAGTATTATAGCAGTTATATTCTTGTACATAGGAGGCAGTATTATAGTAGTTATATTCTTGTACATAGGAGGCAGTATTATAGTAGTTATATTCTTGTACATAAAAAGCAGTATTATAGTAGTTATATTCTTGTATATAGGAGGCAGTATTATAGCAGTTATATCCTTGTACATAGGAGCAGTATTATAGTAGTTATATTCTTGTACATAAGAGGCATAATTATAGTAGTTATATTCTTGTACATAGGAGGCAGTATTATAGTAGTTATAGTCTTGTACATAGGAGGCAGTATTATAGTAGTTATATCCTTGTACATAGGAGCAGTATTATAGTAGTTATATTCTTAACCAAATCTCTTTTTATTGAGAAAGCAAATAGATATAAAGTGCCACAATACAGCAAACGCCATACGCAGATGGCATCAGAATAGTGCAATCAAATATAACAAAAGTCAAACAAATGAAGGGGGGGGGGAACACAAATAGACAAACAGGACAACGGACAGGGATAAAGAAATACCAAACAAGAAGAAGGGAGGGAGGGAGAGGGAGGGAGGGGGGGGTGATGGGTTCAATAATGGCGGTGTCAGTCAGATCATGACAGGGTCTTTCAAGACGCCGGGTGGCGATAGGCTTTCCAGGGACTCCATATGTCCAGAAAACGAGGGCGAGTGTGAGATTCCCAGTGAGCCAGTTCTTCAAAACGACATATCTGATCCACTTTCTCTTGCCACATCAGCAGCGTAGGTGCAGAGTCGTTCTTCCACAGCAGAGGGACTAGCAGGCGGGCAGCAGTTAGAAGTAACGTTGGTAGGTTGTTTTTAGAAGGGGCGAGGGTTATATTGGGGCACCAAAGCAGGACTAATTGCGCATCTAGCCTTATAGGGGAGCCGCAAATGCGCCCGATTAGGCTCTCAATCTGTGTCCAGAAGGGACGGATTAGACTGCAGGACCACCATATGTGAGATAGGGACCCCTTCTCTGTTCCACACCTCCAGCACTGATCGGGTATTTCGTGATTAAGATTATGGAGGAATTCAGGCGTTTTGTACCAACGCGTAAGAAGCTTAAAGGAATTTTCCTGTATTTTGATACAACGACTGAATCCGTGAGAGTTGGAGAGGATAAATGCTTTTTCGGGTTCTGAGAGGGGGTACGAGAGCTCCTTCTCCCAGGCCACTAAAAAGGATAGTACTGGGGGTGTGGAAGAGAGTAACTCCTTGTAGAGAGTTGACAGGGGCTTCTTCGGGGGGATCGGCATATCTAGTTTCTTTTCCAGCCAGGTGGATTCTTCCGTGCAGAAGGGAGGGAGTTTCAAAATCGCAATATCCTTGCGAAAGGCAGCGAGAGCCAAGAAGGATTGCTTTCGAACCTCAGGCAAGGCCCGAATCGTGTCCCATGCCAAGTCCCCACTCGCAGATACAACCTCCTGTAGTGTGTGGTTAGACAACTGATACCAAACACCCGAAGGGGCAGTGGTCTCGGGATGAACTAAGTTTTGCAATAAGTGCAGAGGGAGGCGAGGATTCGGGAATCTCAGATCTTTAGATCTATAGAGTTTAGCCCATTCAACGAGCATGCCCTTCCAAATGGGGGAGGCAAAGGAATGTGAGGGCGTACAGCTACGGACCCCCCACAGGACGAGATAATCTTTGTATGTAACGAGGCCTCGCTCTAGAGCTGTGCATAGATTTGGGGGGCTTCGGGAAAGAAGAGAGAAGCACCTATTTAGGTGCGTGGCAGTGTAATACAGGTGGACATCGGGAAGGCCGAAGCCACCAAACCTCTTTTCCCTCGTCAATGTGGAGTAAGCTATCCTAGATGGTTTGTTCGACCAGAGGAAAAGGGAGAATCTCCTACGCAACTCTGTAAAGTACGAGCGCGGGAGCCATATGGGCAACGTCTGCAGCAGGTATAGGAGTTTGGGGACAATGAAGGTCTTGAGATAATTCTTCCTGCCTATCCAGGAGATGAAGGGAAGTTTTACCGACTGTAGATGGGATTTAATTGAGTTGAGCATAGGGGTGTAATTAAGGCTGTAAAGGTCATTCAGATTCGCAGAGATGTGAATCCCCAAAAATGTGATGTCCCGAGCGGCCCAAGTGAAGGGGGTGGAGCGTTTAAGCGACGCAACAAGAGCGGGTTTACATGTAACATTCAGGGCAAGGGATTTGCTATAGTTGATCTTGAAATTGGAGACCCAACCGAATTCTTCAAATATAGAGTGTAGCCGGGGGAAGGATGTCTCAGGGTTCGTGGTCATAATAAGGAGGTCGTCTGCAAAAGCCGCCGTGAGGTGAGTGTGGGAGGCTCTCTGGAGACCTTCAATATCGGGATCTTGCCTGATTTTGCACAGGAGAGTTTCCATGACTATCACAAAAAGCGAGGGGGAGAGAGGGCAACCCTGCCTAGTGCCATTAGTAATGGCAAAGGCGGGTGAAAGAGTGCCGTTGACTTTGACCCTGGCAGAGGGGGCAGAGTACAGAGAGAGGATAGCGGAAATGAGTTGGTCAGGAAAGCCAAATTTCGACAGAGCCAGTGACATATACTGCCAGCTCACTCTGTCAAAAGCTTTCTCTGCATCAGTGCTCAGCAGAGCTAGCGGGGTAGAGGTAGACCGTGCCCAGTTCATGAGATGAAGGAGGCGAACAGTATTCTCATTACCCTGTCTGCCAGAGACAAAGCCAACTTGTTCTTTGTGAATAACATCCGGGAGAACTTTTTGAATCCGTTGAGCCAGGATCTTAGCCCACCATTTAATGTCCGTGTTTAGTAGGGAGATAGGGCGGTAACTGCCACATTGCAACGGGTCTTTATTCTCCTTATGGATAATGGTGATGTGGGCTGTGAGTGACTGGGCAGGGAGGTGGCCACCACCCAGGAGATAATTACATAGGGAGCTAAATTGAGGGGCTAGGACAGATTTAAAAGTTTTATAATAAGAGATGGTGAAACCGTCAGGGCCGGGACTGCGACCGGAGGGGATAGTGGCTAGGACTTTCAGGACTTCCGGGCCAGAGATGGGAGCTAATAGTTGGGAGGACTGATCCGGGGATATAGAGGGAAGCTGAAGGGAGGAGAGGAATTTATTCGAGGCCTCCGCGACGGAGCAGGGAGATGACCCAGGAGGGGGCGGGAGGTTGTAAAGGTCTTCGTAGAAGGCACAAAATGCTTTGGCTATATCAGGGGTAGACTTAAGGTGATTGCCCGCCGCATCTTTGATCGCCGGAATGAAGGAGTCAGAAAATTGTTGTTTAGTTAGCGCCGCCATAAGTCTGTTCCCTCTGTCGCCATGTGCGTAGGATTTGAAGCGCGCACGAAGGAGTAATTTAGCTGAAGTAACGTTCAACATATCTTTTAATTGAGATCGCGCGACAGAAAGCTCCTCCGCAAGGCTTAACGCTTGGGATTGCTTATGGCTGAGCTCGAGGGTGGCGATACGGGATAGGAGGGTGGACATGGCCTGGGCCCTTTGTTTTTTAAGATGGGAGCCGAGAGCGATGAGCTCTCCACGGATCACGGCCTTGTGGGTTTCCCAGATTACAGCGGGGGAGGGAGGGGAGGGACCTGCGGTGTTAGTACTGAAGAACTCCTGGAGGGAGGTGGCTATTTTCCCCGATGACACCTGGTCCTGGATGATGGTCTCATTGAGACGCCAGTTCCATTCCCGTGTAGGGAGAGTGGACAGCGAAACTGTCAGAAAGACAGGGGCGTGGTCCGACAACGTGATGTTGCCTATTCGGGTGTTTACAATTTGTTTGACATGCTCAGAGGAGAGAAAGACATAGTCTAATCTGTGGTGTGAGGACTTGGCATGGGAGTAGAACGAGTAGTCACGACCCGTGGGGTTCAGGGTACGCCAGGTATCAATAACACCTAGTTTACGCAGAGCCACCTTCAGGCGTCTAAGACGTACGTGAGTGATAGCCGATTTCCCCGAGGAGGAATCCAGAAGTGGGTCTAGGGTCACATTAAAATCTCCCCCCAGAATTACCATACCCTGTTTGAATGCAGCCAGCGCAGCGAGGGTCTGAACCAGCCATGCAACCTGTCCCCTATTCGGCGCGTAAATATTGGCCAGTGTAACCGGTGTGCCAGCTATAGAGCCCTTCACAAATAAGTACCGGCCATCAGGATCCGAGGAGGAGGCTGTAACCGCAAAGGGTACCTGCTTGTGAATGGCAATACTGACACCCCGGCTAGCGGAGGCCTGTGCGCTGTGGAACCACTGAGTGAACTTTTTGGAAGGAAGATTGGGAATCTTACCTGCCCGGAAATGTGTTTCTTGAAAAAAGGCTATTGAGACTTTGTCTTTTAGTAGTAAGGAAATCACCTGGGATCTTTTGCACGGCTCGTTCAGGCCCCGGACATTAAGGGAAGAAACTATAAGAGAAGCCATGTTAAGTCAGCAGGAAAGCACAAAGCAATCATAATCTGAGCGAACCCAGAAAGAACATTAGGATGGGACAAGAGGACACAGAAGGGGAAACACATGAGGGCAAAAGAAGGTAGACAATAAGGCAAACAGTAAATCATAATCACATAATGCAGAACTAAGAGCTCCACGGAGCGCCTGGGAATCAGAGGATCCTTTCTCATCACGGACTGGTGCCGGGATCCATCAGGCGGGGGGTCTCGTAGAGCTGGGAGAGGCCATGAAAAGGCCATCAGGTAACAAGGAAGTCAATGAGGGAAACAACGGCAAACAAATCCCCTGTGCAGAGGGGGTGGGAGGGAAGAGGTAGATAACATTCAGGAGGGTGAAGTCCTCAGGGAGGTGAACAAAGGCCTGGAAACACCTAGAAAGGCCATGTCAAAAGGCTAGACGGCTCCTATGCATGTCCTGAACAATATAACAGGAGAAAACCGTAACTTCCGGAGGTCCACTTCAGGAGAACACCTGAACTGCGAACGGCGAAAATGGTGGCCAACGTAGCAGAGAAGAATCAGCGATGAGGAGAGCGACCCGCAGCAGCGGAGGCCTGGGAACTCTGACTGGGTCGGGATTTCTTCCCGGCAGGCACAAGGGACCAGGTGTCTGCAGTCGGAGGCGAGGGTATAGGATCTCCCTGGTCTGCCGGCATCCAGGACGGAATTTCAATTGGAGCAATACCCAGTGGGACCCAGGCCCCGGATAGGTCCTGAGGCGTGCGTATGGTGATCTGCCGTCCGTTTTTGACGACGGCCAAGCCAAAGGGGTACAGCCAGCGGAACTGGGTCCCGGAAGATTTAAGAACTTCAAGAAGCGGACGCAAAATACGTCTCTTTGCCAACGTGGAAGGTGCCAAGTCCTGAAAGAACTGCAGCTGCGAGCCTTCATATTCCAGGCGGTCCGCCTCTCTACTGGCTTTCAGCAGAGCCGCAGTGTCCACAAAACTGAGGATACCGCAGACAACATCTCTCGGAGGGTCTGAAGCCTTTGGCTTGGGGCGAAGAGCGCGATGTATGCGTTCAATGACAATATTTGCTGCTCTTTCTGGAGTTAAAAGATTCGCGAATATTTCTTTCGCGATTTTTTCAAGAACTTCCGATGCGAATATTTCAGGGAGGCCGCGGATGCGAATATTACGTCTACGGCTGCGATTTTCCTGATCCTCAATTCGCAGGAGGGCATCGTTAAGAAGATCTTTATGCGATCCGAGGGTGGAGCATGTTTCCTCACCGAAGCGAATAATCGCGTCTTGCGAGTTTTCCAGTGCAGCGACTCTCTGGCCGATGGATCGGAGATCGGTCTTTATTTCAGTCAAGTCCTGCTTCAGGGGAGCTAGCGCAGAGTCCAAAATTTCGCGAAGGATCGCTTTTGAAAGATTCGCTCCCCGCTTGCGATTTTTATATTCGGAAGCATCCGAAATACTTCCCGCTTCCGAAAATTCATCCGGATCGGAATGAATAGAAGGAGCCGGCGCCATCTTAGGTGTCCCAGCAGCGGTGCCCTTGGCAGCTTTCCTCAGGAATTTCTCCATGTCAGGCTGTTTGGAGCGGCTCACAGGTGGGTCAGCAGGTTCCCTAGGGCGATCTCTCTCCACTTTGCCCATTTCAAGCTTCTAAAAGGTGCTATAAAAGGGGGTTTGTGCCGGCTAGGATGAGGAGCTCAGTCACCGGCAGCCATGCAGCTCAGCGGCCATAGTAGTTATATTCTTGTACATAGGAGCAGTATTATAGTAGTTATATTCTTGTACATAGGAGCAGTATTATAGTAGTTATATTCTTGTACATAGGAGGCAGTATTATAGTAGTTATATTCATGTACATAGGAGCAGTATTATAGTAGTTATATTCTTCTACATAGAAGCAGTATTATAGTAGTTATATTCTTGTACATAGGAGCAGTATTATAGTAGTTATATTCTTGTACATAGGAGGCAGTATTATAGTAGTTATATTCTTGTACATAGGAGCAGTATTATAGTAGTTATATTCTTGTACATAGGAGCAGTATTATAGTAGTTATACTCTTGCATACAGGGGGCAGTATTATAGTAGTTATATTCTTGTACATAGGAGGCAGTATTATAGTTACAAACTTGAAAAGAAAGTTCATTCCAGCCTCCGGATAAAACAATGGAATCCTTTATTGAGAAATAGTCCTAAAATCCAGGTATGCCAAACACGTGCACAGAAAAACGCACCTCATTTGAGGCGTTTCTGATGTATATAACACTCTAAAGGTCCTTTCAAACGTCCGTATGAATGGGTCCGGATCCGTTCCGCAATTTTCAATGGGGCCACGGAATGGAACTGCAGATGCGGACAGCACACACTGTGCTGTCTGCATCCTCACTTCCGTTCCGCAGCCCCGCAAAAAAAATAGAGGAAGTCCATTTCTCGCCCGCAGACACGAACAAGAAAAGGCATTTCTATTTGGGTGCCGGCCATGTGCGGTCCAGTGTTTCGCGGATACGCAATTTGCGGACCGCAAAACACTTGCGGACGTCTGAATGGACCCGTCGTAGCAAGGTGGTGTGAATACTGGTGCTGCTTATATCAGAGGTTGGGGCGGAGCTGAATTAAATTAATAATAAAATGTAATACATGTGTGACAACAGCTCACAACACAATGAATGACCCCCACTAACCTCAGATACAGCATAGAAACATAGAATGTGTCGGCAGATAAGAACCATTTGGCCCATCTAGTCTGCCCAATATATCTGAATCCTATGAATAGTCCCTGGCCCTATCTTATATGAAGGATAGCCTTATGCCTATCCCATACATGCTTAAACTCCTTCACTGTATTTGCAGCTACCACTTCTGCAGGAAGGCTATTCCATACATCCACTACTCTCTCAGTAAAGTAATACTTCCTGATATTACTTTTAAACCTTTGCCCCTCTAATTTAAAACTATGTCCTCTTGTGGTAGTTTTTCTTCTTTTAAATATGCTCTCCTCCTTTACCGAGTTGATTCCCTTTATGTATTTAGCAGTTTCTATCATATCCCCTCTGTCTCGTCTTTCTTCCAAGCTATACATATTAAGGTCTTTTAACCTTTCCTGGTAAGTTTTATCCTGCAATCCATGTACCAGTTTAGTAGCTCTTCTCTGAACTCTCTCTAGAGTATCTATATCCTTCTGGAGATATGGCCTCCAGTACTGCGCACAATACTCCAAGTGAGGTCTCACCAGTGTTCTGTACAGCGGCATAAGCACTTCACTCTTTCTACTGCTTATACCTCTCCCTATACATCCAAGCATTCTGCTGGCATTTCGTGCTGCTCTATTACATTGTCTTCCCACCTTTAAGTCTTCTGAAATAATTACTCCTAAATCCCTTTCCTCAGATACTGAGGTCAGGACTGTGTCAAATATTCTATATTCTGCCCTTGGGTTTTTACGCCCCAGGTGCATTATCTTGCACTTATCCACATTAAATTTCAGTTGCCAGAGTTCTGACCATTCTTCTAGTTTTCCTAAATCCTTTTCCATTTGGCGTTTCCCTCCAGGAACATCAACCCTGTTACATATCTTTGTGTCATCAGCAAAAAGACAAACCTTACCATCGAGGCCTTTTGCAATATCACTTATGAAGATATTAAACAAAATTGGTCCCAGTACAGATCCCTGTGGAACCCCACTGGTAACATGACCTTGTTTTGAATGTTCTCCATTGACTACAACCCTCTGTTGTCTGTCACTCAGCCACTGCCTAATCCACTCAACAATATGGGAGTCCATGCTCAATGACTGCAGTTTATTGATAAGTCTTCTGTGTGGGACAGTGTCAAAAGCCTTACTAAAATCTAGACATGCGATGTCTACTGCACCTCCACCGTCTATTATTTTAGTCACCCAGTCAAAAAAATCTATAAGATTTGTTTGACATGATCTCCCTGAAGTAAACCCATGTTGTTTTTCATCTTGCAATCCATGGGATTTTAGATGTTCCAAAATCCTATCCTTTAATAGGGTTTCCATTAATTTGCCTACTATTGATGTCAGACTCACTGGTCTATAGTTGCTCGATTCCTCCCTACTACCTTTCTTGTGAATGGGCACGACATTTGCCAATTTCCAATCTTCCGGGACGACTCCTGTTACTAATGATTGGTTAAATAAATCTGTTAACGGTTTTGCCAGCTCACCACTAAGCTCTTTTAATAATTTTGGGTGTATCTCATCAGGCCCCTGTGACTTATTTGTCTTCACTTTAGACAGCAAACTTAGAACATCTTCCTCTGTAAAGACACATGCATCAAACGATTTATTAGTCATCCTTTCTAGTGGAGGTCCTTCTCCTTTTTCTTTTGTAAAAACTGAACAGAAGTATTCATTAAGGCAGTCGGCTAGCCCTTTATTCTCTTCTACATACCTCCCTTCCTTTGTTTTTAATTTAGTTATTCCTTGTTTTAATTTCCTTTTTTCATTTATATATCTGAAGAATGTCTTATCCCCTTTTTTCATAGACTGAGCTAGTTTTTCTTCTGCCTGCGCTTTAGAAGTTCTTATAACTTGCTTGGCCTCTTTCTGCCTAATCTTGTAGATTTCCTTATCTTCATTGCTCTGGTTTTTTTTATAATTACAAAATGCGAGCATTTTATTTTTAATGATTTGGGCCACTTCTGCTGAGTACCACAGTGGTCTCTTCCTTTTTTTTTGCTTTTATTGACAAGTCTAATGCAATTTTCTGTTGCCTTCAATAATGCACCTTTTAAGTAGTCCCATTTCTCCTGGACTCCATGTAATCCGTTCCAGTGTGATAAGGACTCATTTATGACTAATTTCATTTTTGAAAAGTCTGTTTTTCTAAAATCTAAAACTTTTGTTTTTGTGTGGTGGGACTCTTTCACAGTTCTTATATTAAACCACACTGACTGGTGATCACTAGATCCCAAGGTTTCGCCTACAATGACATCATATACCGAATCCCCGTTTGTGAATACCAAATCCAAAATGGCCTCCCTCCGGGTTGGCTCCTCAACCATTTGTTGTAGGGATAACCCCAGTAGGGAATTTAGAATATCTGTACTCCTGGTAGAACTTGCTATTTTGGTTTTCCAGTTTATATCTGGAAGATTGAAATCTCCCATAATGATAACTTCTCCTTTCATTGTCATTTTAGCTATTTCTTCAACTAGTAGATCATCTAGTTATTTAACTTGACCAGGTGGTCTATATATCACACCTATACGAGTTACTGCATGATTAGCAAACTGCAACGTAACCCAAACTGACTCTATGTTGGCCTCACCAACTTGTATTAGGTTAGATTTAATGCTATCTTTCACATACAGGGCCACTCCTCCTCCTTTCTTGCCTTCTCTGTCTCTTCTGTATAAAGAGTACCCTGGTATGGTTATGTCCCAGTCATTTCTTTCATTAAACCATGTCTCCGTAACAGCCACTAAATCTACATTCTCAGATGCCATTATTGACCCAAGTTCATAGATTTTTTTTACCTAAACTGCGAGCATTTGTAGACAGGACTCTGAGCTTATCATTTCTTAACCTCTGTGCTTCTGACCTGTTCTGGCATTGTTTCGGGGGGCAGCAGACACAACCGGCAGTATACATAGGAAAACAAAAACCACACACGTGAACCAAAACAGGTCAAAATCAATAGTGTAATATAAAATCTTGTTTACGATTTAGTCCATTCGGTACACAAGTATCCAATTTGAATATCCATCTAGCTTGGGCATTTAATAGCCTACGGTATGTATCTCCACCTCTGACTGGCAGAGTCACCTTTTCAATACCTTGCACCTCCAAGTGTGAACTGTTCCCTTCATGCACATGGAGAATATGATAGGAAAAAGCAGATATGTGGTTTTTTTTGTTCTTATTTTCCAAATTGGTACCATCCGATAAGTGTCTGCGGATTCAGATTTTCAGTGGTCCCGATGTGCAGTTAATATAATGTTTGATTTTATGCTTGGTACAAATGGCTGAAGAAACTAAATATTTGGATATTTTAATCACAGCACGTGCATCGGGTGTGTCCTCACCTGAAGGAGCCCCTATACTCTAACCAGGTGGGCTGAGGAGAGCCACCAGCCCTGTCTAGAATCAGATGGGGCGGGTGCACTGTAACACTAGGGTGAGCCGAGCCCTGGTCTCCTTCCTGCAGAGCAGTGCCCACTTCCAGCCTGAGCCCAGCTGCCCAGAGCACTGATCCTGAGCCGCTGGAGTCTTCAGAACTGGAAGTATTTACAGTCATTCACTGGACTCTACCAGGGGTGTGGATTTTTTGTGTGTGTGTTGTGGTGGAGGGCGCGATTGCCTGCTAAGGTGTGGGAAGGCGGGATCCAGGGGGCCCAAGTAAATTTTTGCCCAGTGTCCAATCAATATTAAAGACGGCCCTGGCTCCGTGTCCATGCTGCAGACTGCATACGGCGGTTCCGCAATACACGGGGCACCGGCCGTGTGCATTCCGCCTCACGTATGCGGACCCATTCACTTGAATGGGTCCGCAAATCCGGAGATGCGGTGCGGACTGTAAGCATGGAACGAAACCGCACGGAATTACTACAGTGTGCTTCTGTGGTGTCCCGTTGCGTAAAAAAATAGAACTTGTTCTATCTTTTTGCGGAATGGATGGATCGCAGACCCCATTCAAGTCATGGGTCCACGATCTGCATGCAGCTGCCCCACGGTCAGTGCCCGGGCATTGCCGACCGCAGCACGGGTACCGAGCCCTTACGTTCGTGGGCAAGAGGCCTTATAATGCTGAAGGTCCCTCAGGAATTTACTTTGTTTTGTGCTTGTAATTTAATTTTCTAATTTGGTTAAAGTTGCTTGAATCTTTGACTAGGATTCCTCATATATTGCACGCAGATTCCTGTCACTCATTCGAGTCCGTTCCAATTGGTGAATTCACTCGTGCCAAAAGGAACTGCTCTACTGATGATGGGTTCAAACAGGAGTCTGTTCACATTAGGAGCAGACTGTCACCACCAGATCTTTGAGAAGTTCTGATAGACGTTCTTCAGTACCTCCTGCATGATCTTCTTTTGTTTGCTTTCGTTTTGACATCTCTCCTCCCTCTCCCAGCTGTCATCTATTAGCAGTGATTGCCTCCCTATATATCCCCTCCCCATACTGCCTCACCTTGCGGTTTATATTACATCCTGGATTGTGTTCTCTGCTGGAAGTTGCTACAGCTGGGTTTTCAGATAAGTCTATTTTTGTATTTGTTGTTTTCCTGTTGGCTTGGTTCTAGGTGACCCTGACTCCCTCCGTATTAAGTGCAGGGAGCTGGTGGTCGTGTCCCCTCACTATTATAGGGTTTGCAGGTGTCATTCAGTCTAGGTACGTGGACATGCAACCTTCTATCACTGAGATCTTTGCATGGGCTGAGAAGACAGGGAGAGCTTCAGGGCTTTAATAGGGGTCACCCTTTTGTTCCTTAGTTTTGGATCAAGCCAGTCGGATCCTTATTTGTAACTCCTTGTTTTCTGTTACACCATCCGTGACATTATAAACCGCCAAAACCGTCTTAAGCATGAATCCGGTTTCAACCTTGATTGACCGCATGCAGGGTCTTTCACTGGAGGTAGCAGATCTCCAGAAAACTGTCTCTCAGTTTGAGATGAAGGTTTCTGCTTGCGTTCATGGAATTTGTTCTGAGCCTAAAATCTCGCTTCCGGATACGTTCTCTGGGGGTAGTGAGAATTTTGTTCGGTTTAGAGAGGCTTGCAAACTCCATTTTCGCCTACTTCCCCATTCCTCTGGTGATGAGGAGCGGAGGGTGGGGATCATCATCTCGCTACTCAGGGATAACGCTCAGTCCTGGGTGTTTTCGCTGCCGGTGGGGGCACAGCCCCTCCATTCAGTGGATGAATTTTTTTTAGCCCTGGGTCAGATATATGATAATCCGGATCGTATTTCTCTGGCGGAATGTAAACTGCTTCTTTTATGCCAGGGTAAACAGTCCGCAGAGATATACTGTTCAGAATTTCGGAGATGGGCAGCTGATACTGGTTGGAATGATGCTGCCCTCCGAAGTCAATTTTGCCATGGTCTTTCAGAGGGATTGAAAGATGCATTTGCCTTTCATGAGAGACCTACCTCCTTGGACTCTGCCATGTCTCGGGCTGTTCGTATTGACAGGCATCTTAGAGAGAGAGGAGAGATCACTCCTTCCTGTCATACTCAGTCCAAGGACAGTGGGGTGGTCTCATTCAGTGCGCAGGAGCCTCAGTCTCTCTCAATCCTCTCTGAGCAGGAGCCCATGCAGCTGGACAGAGGATTCAGCTCTCAGAGGAGGGTTTGTTTTTGTTGTGGAGGTATAAATCATTTGGCAAATGTTTGTCCCTCTAGGTGATTCAGGCAGTTTTTGAGAGTAATAAAGAAACAAAAAGAAAAAAGTCCTCTAAAAAATGGTTTTCCGTTTGCTTGTAGGTTCCGTTTTGTCCTACCTGCCAGGGTGGCGCTAGAGAGCAAGAACATTCTTTGTGAGATTTTTGTAGATAGTGGAGCAGCTGTCAATCTCATTGATAATCAATTTGCTATAACACATGGTTTCCAGGTATGCACTTTGGGAAAGGACATACCTGTTTTTGCTATTGATTCCACTCCACTTTCTCAAAAATCGTTAAAAGGCATAGTTCACAATATCTGTTTGATTGTGAGTGATGCTCATGTTGAGGATGTGTCGTGTTTCGTCCTAAGCGGGTTACCTACTCCTCTAGTATTGGGGCTACCCTGGCTCACTAAACATAACCCCACCATTGATTGGCAAGCGAGGCAAATAAATGGTTGGAGTGACTTTTTCAGAGAGAATTGCCTCACGACATCTGTTTCAGAGGTTTCTACTAAGACTGTACCATCTTTTCTCTCTGAATTTTCGGATGTGTTTTCTGAGAGTGGTGTTCAGGAGCTGCCCCCTCACAGGGAGTATGATTGCCCTATTAATCTCATCCCAGGCGCCAAGCTGCCTAAATCTCGTTTATAAAATCTCTCCCAACCTGAAAGGGTCGCTATGCGTGCTTATATCTCTGAGAGCCTGAGAAAGGGACACATACGACCCTCGAAGTCACCTGTGGCCGCTGGTTTTTTTCTTTGTTAAGAAAAAAGATGGTTCTTTAAGACAATGTCTGGATTTCAGGGAGCTGAACAGTATCACAATTCGTGACCCTTATCCGCTTCCTCTAATTCCGGACCTGTTTAACCAGATTGTTGGGGCTAAAGTTTTTTCCAAGTTGGATTTAAGAGGGGCATACAACCTGGTCAGGGTCAGAGAAGGGGGACGAATGGAAGACGGCCTTCAATACCCCTGAGGGCCATTTTGAGAATTTGGTTATGCCTTTTGGTTTGATGAATGCTCCAGCCGTCTTTCAGCATTTTGTGAACAGCATTTTTTATCATTTAATGGGGAAATTTGTACTGGTGTATCTAGATGACATTTAGATTTTTTCTCCTGATTTCAAAACTCATAAGGACCACCTACGTCAGGTCTTGCTCATTCTGCAGGAGAATAAATTGTACGCTAAATTGGAAAAATGTGTGTTTGCGGTTCCAGAAATTCAATTTCTGGGGTTTCTTCTCTCCGCTTCTGGTTTTCGCATGGACCCCGAGAAGGTCCGCGCTGTGCTTGAGTGGGAGCTTCCTGAGAATCAGAAGGCGCTGATGCGTTTTTTGGGTTTTGCCAATTATTACAGGAAGTTTATTTTGAATTATTCCTTTGTTGTTAAACCACTCACTGATATGATTAGAAAGGGGGTAGATTTTTCCTCCTGGTCGGTAGAGGCGCGTAAGGCCTTTTCTAGTATCAAGGAGAGTTTTGTTTCCGCTCCCATCTTGGTACAACCTGATATCTCTCTGCCCTTCATAGTTGAGGTGGACGCTTCTGAGGTGGGTGTGGGTGCGGTCTTGTCTCAGGGTCCCTCTCCTGCTAAATGGCGACCGTGTGCCTTTTTCTTGAAGAAACTCTCCTCCGCAGGGAGAAATTACGATGTGGGAGATAGGAAGTTGTTGGCAATCAAGTTAGCTTTTGAGGAATAGCGCCATTGGCTAGGGGGAGCCAGACACCCTATTACCGTGTTTACCGACCATAAGAATCTGGCCTACTTGGAGTCAGCCAAGCGTCTGAACCTGAGACAGGCCAGATGGTCTTTGTTCTTTTCAAGGTTTAATTTTGTTGTCACGTTCCGCCCTGGGGTTAAGAATGTGAAGGCGGATGCCCTGTCACGTTGTTTTCCGGAAGGGGGGAACTTTGAAGACCCGGGTCCCATTTTGGCTGAAGGGGTGGTTGTGTCTGCTCTTTATCCTGAATTGGAGGCAGAGGTTCAGGCAGCACAGGCAGAGGCTCCTGATCTTTGTCCTCCTGGGAGGTTGTTTGTGCCTCTCGCTTTACGACACAAGGTTTTTAAGGAGCACCACGATACTGTCCTTGCTGGGCACCCGGGGGGTAGAGCTACAGTGGATCACATTGCTCGGAGATTCTGGTGGCCGGCTCTTCGTAAGTCGGTTGAGGGTTTTGTGGCAGCCTGCGAGACCTGCGCTCGTGCCAAAGTTTTTCATTCACGGCCATCGGGTCCTCTCCTTCCGTTACCCATTCCTTCCCATCCTTGGACACATCTGTCCATGGATTTCATTACAGACCTGCCTCGTTCCTCGGGGAAGACTGTAATTCTGGTGGTGGTGGACCGTTTTAGCAAAATGCTGCATTTTGTTCCTTTTCCTGGCTTGCCCAATGCTAAAACGCTGGCGCAGGCATTTATTGATCACATTGTCAAACTGCATGGTATCCCTTCAGTCATAATCTCTGATAGGGGCACGCAATTTGTTTCCAGATTCTGGAAGGCCTTCTGTTCTCGCTTGGGGGTTCGGTTGTCATTCTCTTCTGCGTTCCACCCACAGTCAAATGGCCAGACAGAGCGCGTCAATCAGAATATGGAGACATATCTGTGTTGTTTTGTGGCGGAGAATCAGGAGGATTGGTGTTCTTTTCTCTCCCTTGCTGAGTTTGCTTTAAATAACCGTCATCAGGAGTCCTCTGATAAGTCACCATTTTTTGGTGCATATGGGTTTCATCTGCAGTTTGGGACATTCTCTGGAAAGGGGGCTTCTGGTTTACCTGATGAGGAGAGATTCTCCTCGTCTTTGTCATCTATTTGGCAAAAGATTCAGGATAATCTAAAGAGCATGAGTGAGAGATATAAGCGTGTGGCGGATAAGAGACTGGTGCCTGGTCCGGACCTGAATGTTGGTGATCTGGTATGGTTGTCCTACTAAGAATATCAAATTGAAGGTTCCCTCCTGGAAGTTGGGTCCTAAGTTTATTGGGCCTTACAAAATCTTATCCGTCATCAATCCCGTTGCCTACCGTCTTGATCTTCCTCAGACTTGGAAGATCCATAATGTTTTTCACAAGTCCCTATTAAAACCTTATGTCCAACCCACTGTACTCTCCTCTTTGCCTCCTCCTCCGATTGTGGTTGATGGAAATCTTGAATTTCAGGTCTCTTGGATTGTGGACTCTCGTATTGTCCGCGGTTCTCTTCAGTACCTCGTTCATTGGGAGGGTTATGGTCCTGAGGAGAGGATGTGGGTTCCAGTGGCGGACATTAAGGCCACTCAGTCTTCTCAGGGCATTCCATAGGTCCCATCCTGAGAAGGTGGGCTCTGAGTGTCCGGAGTCCACTCGTAGAGGGAGGGGTACTGTCACCACCAGATCTTTGAGAAGTTCTGATAGACGTTCTTCAGTACCTCCTGCATGATCTTCTTTTGTTTTGCTTTCGTTTTGACATCTCTCCTCCCTCTCCCAGCTGTCATCTATTAGCAGTGATTGCCTCCCTATATATCTCCTCCCCATACTGCCTCACCTTGCGGTTTATATTACATCCTGGATTGTGTTCTCTGCAAGTTGCTACAGCTGGGTTTTCAGATAAGTCTATTTCTGTATTTGTTGTTTTCCTGTTGGCTTGGTTCTAGGTGACCCTGACTCCCTCCGTATTAAGTGCAGGGAGCTGGTGGTCGTGTCCCCTCACTATTATAGGGTTTGCAGGTGTCATTCAGTCTAGGTACGTGGACATGCAACCTTCTATCACTGAGATCTTTGCATGGGCTGAGAAGACAGGGAGAGCTTCAGGGTTTTAATAGGGGTCACCCTTTTGTTCCTTAGTTTTGGATCAAGCCAGTCGGATCCTTATTTGTAACTTCTTGTTTTCTGTTACACCATCCGTGACACAGACTGAGCAATCGTGGTTATCCCTTATGGAGGCTAAATAGAGCAGAGAACATAGTAAAGTAAAAAAAATAGAAGGGATTTGTTATATTCCAATAGACCAGTCGCTGTACAGGATGGTAAAACTGCTAAACTGGTGTATTACTCAACCCCATACAGCTGTGTATTTAAAGCAATCAGTGGTATTGTGAAGAAATATTTACCGGTGCTAAGTATTGATCCTGGCTTCTCCTAAGTCATCAAAGGTGGCGTTCAATGTATTCCAAAAAAAGCTAAATCTCTATCACAGATACTGTCCCCCATCTGATTATAGACAGGGCTGGTGGCTCTCCTCAGCCCACCTGGTTAGAGTATAGGGGCTTCTTCAGGTGAGGACACACCCGATGCACGTGCTGTGATTAAATATCCAAAGATTTTGTTTCTTCAGCCATTTGTACCAAGCATAAAATCAAACATTATATTAACTGTAATACCAATAATGTAATATACCTTATGACATGCAAAACCTGTGGGCTTGGAAAATAAGAACAAAAAAAAAATACATATCTGCTTTTTCCTATCATATTCTCCATGTGCATGAAGGGAACAGTTCACACTTGAAGGTGCAAGGTATTGAAAAAGTGACTCTGCCAGTCAGAGGTGGAGATACATACCGTAGGCTATTAAATGCCCAAGCTAGATGGATATTCAAATTGGATACTTGTGTACCGAATGGACTAAATCGTAAACAAGATTTTGACTTTCTCCATAAAGGATTCCATTGTTTTATCCGGAGGCTGGAATGAACTTTCTTTTCAAATTTGCATTTGTTGGAGTGCCACGCTTTTCCGTGCCCTCTGCATTGGAGCTGGCCGTGATTATCTTCTGCATTATTATAGTAGTTATATTCTTGTACATAGGAACAGTATTATAGTAGTTATATTCTTGTACATAGGAGGCAGTATTATAGTAGTTATATTCTTGTACATAGGAGGCAGTATTATAGTAGTTATATTCTTGTACATAGCAGGCAGTATTATAGTAGTTATATTATTGTACATAGGAGCAGTATTATAGTAGTTATATTCTTGTACATAGGAGGCAGTATTATAGTAGTTATATTCTTGTACATAGGAGGCAGTATTATAGTAGTTATATTCTTGTACATAGGAGGAAGTATTATAATAGTTATATTCCTGTACATAGGAGCAGTATTATAGTAGTTATATTCTTGTACATAGGAGCAGTATTATAGTAGTTATATTCTTGTACATAGGAGGCAGTATTATAGTAGTTATATTCTTGTACATAGGGGGCAGTATTATAGTTTTTATATTCTTGTACATAGGAGCAGTATTATAGTAGTTATAGTCTCGTACATAGGAGCAGTATTATAGTAGTTATATTCTTGTACATAGGAGCAGTATTATAGTAGTTATAGTCTTGTACATAGGAGCAGTATTATAGTAGTTATAGTCTTGTACATAGGAGACAGTATTATAGTAGTTATAGTCTTGTACATAGGAGGCAGTATTATAGTAGTTATATTCTTGTACATAGGAGACAGTATAATAGTAGTTATATTCTTGTACATAGGAGTCAGTATTATAGTAGTTATATTCTTGTACATAGGAGCAGTATTATAATAGTTATATTCTTGTACATAGGAGGTAGCATTATAGTAGTTATATTCTTGTACATAGGGGGCAGAATTATAGTAGTTATATTCTTGTACATAGGAGGAAGTATTATAGTAGTTATATTCTTGTACATAGGAGGCAGTATTATAGTAGTTATATTCTTGTACATAGGAGGCAGTATTATAGTAGTTATATTCTTGTACATATGATCCAAGACTGATTTACTGTTGAGCTCCAGTGGTTTGTTCTGGAAGTATGATGAAGTCTTGACCTCCAGGGGTGAAACTTTAAAGCCCCTTGCAGACGAGCGTGTCCGAATTATGGCTGGATGCGGTGCGGATGCATTCAGTTTTGTTTGTGATCGCGTTCAGTTGTTCAGTTTTTATTACGTGGGTGCAATTCGATTTACTGCGTTTTTAACGCACGTGATAAAAAAATGGAATGTTTGCAAACAACATCTCTTAGCAACTATCCGTGAAAATCGCATCGCATCCGCATTCACTTCCATAGGGCCAGTGTTGCGTGAAAATCGCAGAATATAGAACATGCTGCGATTTTCACGCAACGCAAAAGTGATGCGTGAAAAACAACGCTCATGTACACAGACTTATTTAAATGAATGGGTCCAGATTCCGTGCGGATTCGCATTGCACCCACGCGGAATTCTCTCTCGTGTGAAAGGGGCCTAAGAGGTTCAACCAAGCCCTCGTACCTAATATGGTCACTCCATTATATTTGAAAAAAGTAGTATATAAATGGCATGTTAAAAGATCCAGAAGCCTCCAGCTATACCATAGCATTTTAGAAAAAGACACTGGTAGGTGCCAAGACTTCTTCTCCATTTGCCAAGAGGTTACAGGAGGAATTTTATCCTAACCACACCAGTTTAGAAAGGATAAAATTCCTGTAAGGGATCTGCAAGGAGATTCCAAAATACGATCCCAATGTAGATCCGTTCACTTCATGCGATATCTTCGAGGGTTATTGTAACAAATATTCCGTGGCCCCAGAATATCTTATGGAGTTATTCAAATGATGGTTACCTACACACCTGAACCAAAGGTATTAGGTAACTGGGAGGACACAACCCAAAAATGGACAGTTTCATGATAAGGAGGAACGTCTCTCCATACTCATGAGACTGGCAACAGGCCATTGGGATGTTGCTCCAGATATCCTTACTAAATTCAAACCCACTATACATGATGAGCCTTTGTCTCTGTGTAGTCGATTTGAAGCTATGTACAGAAAGGTTACGAAGGATCAAGGTATCGGAATTCCACAGGGTATGATCCATATGTTTGTGGAGAAATTCCCATACCTTGATACTGCAATCCGGCTGAGCGCAGCTAGGGAGCCAACTCTCACGGATTTGGCCATGATTATTGAGCAGTATAGACAAGATATACTGCACAATAAAAAATCCGTCAAAGTGAGGGAGAGTGTACAGCACACTAAATCAAATTCAACTGTTCAGGGATCCCTAAAGATCTGGTGCCAGTATGTCCCATCATACTGGATTCTTCAGGGAGACCCCACATTAAAGATAAAGATACTAAAATCATGCTTGACACTGGTGCGGAAATTTCCATTATCAACGTCAAACATGATTTACTCCCCAACAGCCCTCAGTGTGTGGTGATCGGATTTGATCACCAACAAAGGGGAGGGGGGGGGGGGGGGTGAAGGCCCACAGAATTGAAGAAGTAATTGTCCAGATTGCTAGATACATGACCCTCAGGATCCCATTGTGGTATTTCCCCGGTTCTGACAACATCATCAGAATTGACGTAATGACCCAAAATGGGTGGATCATAGATCTGGCAAACTGCATTGTATGGAAGGGCCCAAGACAATCCAAGGTGTTTGTCATTCAATGCCAGTGTCTGGGACCACCTTTGCCAACAATAGAAAATTCGACTGACATGGTCGAGCACAAATGGCTGGAGGTCTCACACAATCCAGACCTCGAGCCCATTGTGTACGAGCATCCCGAGCCCAGAGCAAAAATAACTGTGGCAGACTGATTGGCGTTCAGGTGTACATACAAGGACCCGGCCCTCCACCTCAACACCAATACCACTTTCCGCCAGAAGCCACCCAGTCAATTATGGATACAGTCCAGGAATTGAGGACGAGGGATTTGGTAATAGAGGGAAATAAAAAATGCAACAATGCCCTCTGGCCAGTAAAGAATTCATTAAGGCTCACCATAGACCTCCGGTCCTTAACCACTTCAACCCCCCTAGCTGAAACACCCTTAATGACCAGGCCACTTTTTACACTTCTGCACTACACTACTTTCACCGTTTATTGCTCGGTCATGCAACTTACCACCCAAATAAATTTTACCTCCTTTTCTTCTCACTAATAGAGCTTTCATTTGGTGGTATTTTATTGCTGCTGACATTTTTACTTTTTTTGTTATTAATCGAAATTTTACGATTTTTTTGCAAAAAAATTACATTTTTCACTTTCAGTTTTAAAATTTTGCAAAAAAAACGACATCCGTATATACATTTTTCGCTAAAATTATTGTTCTACATGTCTTTGATAAAAAAAAAATGTTTGGGTAAAAAAAAATGGTTTGGGTAAAAGTTATAGCGTTTACAAACTATGGTACAAAAATGTGAATTTCCGCTTTTTGAAGCAGCTCTGACTTTCTGAGCACCTGTCATGTTTCCTGAGGTTCTACAATGCCCAGACAGTAGAAAAACCCCACAAATGACCCCATTTCGGAAAGTAGACACCCTAAGGTATTCACTGATGGGCATAGTGAGTTCATAGAACTTTTTATTTTTTGTCACAAGTTAGCGGAAAATGATGATTTATTTTTTTCTTTTTTTTCTTCTTACAAAGTCTCATATTCCACTAACTTGTGACAAAAAATAAAAACTTCCATGAACTCACTATGGCCATCACGAAATACCTTGGGGTGTCTTCTTTCCAAAATGGGGTCACTTGTGGGGTAGTTATACTGCCGTGGAATTTTAGGGGCCCAAATGCGTGCAAAGTAGTTTGAAATCAAAATCTGTAAAAAATGACCTGTGAAATCCGAAAGGTGCTCTTTGGAATGTGTGCCCCTTTGCCCACCTAGGCTGCAAAAACGTGTCACACATGTGGTATCGCCGTACTCAGGAGAAGTTGGGGAATGTGTTTTGGGGTGTCATTTTACATATACCCATGCTGGGTGAGAGAAATATCTTGGCAAAAGACAACTTTTCCCATTTTTTTATACAAAGTTGGCATTTGACCAAGATATTTATCTCACCCAGCATGGGTATATGTAAAATGACACGCCAAAACACATTCCCCAACTTCTCCTGAGTACGGCGATACCAGATGTGTGACACTTTTTTGCAGCCTAGATGCGCAAAGCGGCCCAAATTCCTTTTAGGAGGGCATTTTTAGACATTTGGATCCCAGACTTCTTCTCACACTTTCGGGCCCCTAAAATGCCAGGGCAGTATAAATACCCCACATGTGACCCCATTTTTGAAAGAAGACACCCCAAGGTATTCAATGAGGGGCATGGCGAGTTCATAGAATTTTTTTTTTTGGCACAAGTTAGCGGAAATTGTTTTTTTTTTGTATTTTCTCACAAAGTCTCCCTTTCTGCTAACTTGGGATAAAACTTTCAATCTTTCATGGACTCAATATGCCCCTCACGGAATACCTTGGGGTGTCTTCTTTCCGAAATGGGGTCACATGTGGGGTATTTATACTGCCCTGGCATTTTAGGGGCCCTAAAGCGTGAGAAGAAGTCTGGAATATAAATGTCTAAAAAAATTTACACATTTGGATTCCGTGAGGGGTATGGTGAGTTCATGTGAGATTTTATTTTTGGACACAAGTTAGTGGAATATGAGACTTTGTAAGAAAAAAATAAAATAAAAAAATTTCCGCTAACTTGGGCCAAAAAAATGTCTGAATGGAGCCTTACACCTCATATACACTCCCTGATCACCCCCTGTCATTGATCACCCCCCTTTAAGGCTCCATTCAGACGTCCGTATGATTTTTACGGATCCACGGATACATGGATCGGATCCGCAAAACACATACGGACCTCTGAATGGAGCCTTACAGGGGGGTGATCAATGACAAGGGGGTGATCACCCCATATAGACTCCCTGATCACCCCTCTGTAAGGCTCCATTCAGACGTCCGTATGTATCCGATCCATGTATCCGTGGATCCTTAAAAATCATCCGGACGTCTGAATGGAGCCTTACAGGGGGTGATCAATGACAGGGGGTGATCAGGGAGTCTATATGGGTGATCACCCCCATGTAAGGCTCCATTCAGACGTCCGTATGTGTTTTGCGGATCCGATCCATGTATCCGTGGATCCGTAAAAATCATACGGACGTCTGAATGGAGCCTTACAGGGGGGTGATCAATGACAGGGGGGTGATCAGGGAGTCTATATGGGTGATCACCCCCCTGTCATTGATCACCCCCCTGTAAGGCTCCATTCAGACGTCCGTATGTGTTTTGCGGATTCGATCCATGTATCCGTGGATCCGTAAAAATCATACGGACGCCTGAATGGAGCCTTACAGGGGGGTGATCAATGACAGGGGGGTGATCAATGACAGGGGGGTGATCAGGGAGTCTATATAGGGTGATCAGGGGTTCATAAGGGGTTAATAAGTGACGGGGGGGTGTAGTGTAGTGTAGTGGTGGTTGGTGCTACTTTACAGATCTGCCTGTGTCCTCTGGTGGTCGATCCAAACAAAAGGGACCACCAGAGGACCAGGTAGCAGGTATATTAGACGCTGTTATCAAAACAGCGTCTAATATACCTGTTAAGGGTTAAAAAAATCGCATCTCCAGCCTGCCAGTGAACGATCGCCGCTGGCAGGCTGGAGATCTACTCGCTTACCTTCCGATCCTGTGAACGCGCGCGCCTGTGAACGCTTTCCTTATATTCCATTAATCCCTGCAATACCCGGTCCCTGCATTTACCCCTGCAGTGCCCTTACATTTAACCCCTACATTGTCTCCATAGCCCTATACCCCTGTATCCCACAGCTACCCCTGTATTGCCCTGTCAACCCCTGTATATTGTAATTAACCTCTTTTATCCCGTAGGGACAGTGTATAGCCAGGTGGGTGGGTGCTGCTGTTATGTGTGTATGTTTAAGCTAGATTTTGGGGTGGTATTATAGTGGGGATTGTATAGTGTTAGTGTAGTTAGGTTTATTATAGTGCTGTTAGTGTATTACCTTGTGCGTCTATTTATATAACCATTAATATAAATATATATAGATATAGCAGAAATAATTGACTGTAGACGTGTTACTGGTTTATTAAATACTTTATTATTATTCAAATACAGCTGATAGTCTTTTGTAGTCGCCGTAATACAGCGCACGCAGTTCAGGAAAGAGTTAGAGCAACACGGAGAATAAGGAAATAGGTGGAGTCAGCAATTGCTGGTTACGTCTATTTATTAATATTATTTATTAATATTAATCTAAAATATGAATAATAACCCCTTTTACAGTCACTGCTCGTTATTATTTTTCAGTCATTTCTGAATGGTGAGAATTAGAAAGAGGAGAATGGTAGCGACATGGCGCGGCAGGGTCCACATAAAGTGTAATCACTTTAAATAGATACCAGAAGAGCAGCAGAGATGGTTGGACCAGTGGTCATCCCTTATATACAGCCTATATACATAGAAGGTATAGGGAAGGTAACTGTTTCGGTCTTTGGCCAGAGCAGCAGGGGTCACATACCCTATAAAAGCAAAGCTAGAGCAGTAGACCTCTGTCCCTATTCAAACCTGCACCTTTCGGGGTTCTAGTCTTTCTACTTCTTGAGCGCCACACACAAGCCCATGACTTTAGACAATTACAAAGCATGACAGATGCGATGAAGGACTGGCTAATTCACTGATTGTGAATGGAGGGCACTCTGCATTATAGTATTGCTAGGATGCTATGGACACTGTTGTAGCATCTCTGGCATTTTGTATGGACGGCGCATTATACATTTAAGAGGCTTGTGATTATGGCGTCTCTGACAGTTTACTGAGATGCTGCATCGCTCACTAACAGAGCCTGCAGCCATATAAATATGTCACTTAATCCATTCAACTCTTGAGACGATAACTACAGGGCATTCGGTAAGTCTTCAGACCTTTTTCATTTTCCCCACATTTTATTATGTTGTAGCCTTGTGCTAAAATAAAAAAAAGTTTACAATTTTCTCTCCATCGTCCTGCACTCAGTTTTCCCATAATGAGAAATTGAAAGAATCGAATGTTAGAAATCTTTGCTAATTTATTGAAAAGGAAAAAAATAAAATCTTCTATTGACATAAGTATTCAGAACCTTTACTCAGGACTTAGGCCTCATGCACACGACCGTTGTGTGCATCCGTGGCCGTTGTGCCGTTTTCCGTTTTTTTTCACGGACCCATTGACTTTCAATGGGTCCGTGGAAAAATCGGAAAATGCACCGTTTGGCAGCCGCATCCGTGAGCCGTGTTTCCTGGCCGTGAAAAAAATATGACCTGTCCTATTTTTTTCACGGCCAACGGTTCACGGGCCCATTCAAGTCAATGGGTCCGTGAAAGAACACGGATGCACACAAGATTGGCATCCGTGTCCGTGATCCGTGGCCGTAGGTTGCTTTCATACAGACGGATCTGAAGATCCGTCTGCATAAAAGCTTTTTCTGATCTAAGTTTTCACTTCGTGAAAACTCATTTCCGACAGTATATTCTAACACAGAAGCGTTCCCATGGTGATGGGGACGCTTCTAGTTAGAATACACTGCAAACTTTGTACAAGACTGCCCCCTGCTGCCTGGCAGCACCCGATCTCTTACAGGGGGATATGATAGCACAATTAACCCCATCATATCCCCCTGTAAGAGATCAGGGCTGCCAGGCAGCAGGGGGCAGACCCCCCCCCCCCCTCCCCAGTTTGAATATCATTGTGCGGCCCCCCCCCCCCCCCTGTTGTTAACTCGTTGGTGGCCAGTGTGCGCACCCCCCTCCCTCCCTCCCTCTATTGTTTTAATACATTGGGGCCAGTGTGCGCGCCCCCCCCCAACCCCCCCTCCCTCCCTCTATTGTTTTAATACATTGGGGCCAGTGTGCGCGCGCCCCCCCAACCCCCCCTCCCTCCCTCTATTGTTTTAATACATTGGGGCCAGTGTGCGCGGGCCCCCCCAACCCCCCCTCCCTCCCTCTATTGTTTTAATACATTGGGGCCAGTGTGCGCACCCCCCCAACCCCCCCCCCCCTCCCTCCCTCTATTGTAATCATCATCGGTGGCAGCGGAGTAGAAGATTTTCATACTTACCTGGCTGCTGGCTGCTGCGATGTCTGCGTCCGGCCGGGAGCTCCTCCTACTGGTAAGTGACAGCAATGCGCCGCACAGACCTGTCACTTACCAGTAGGAGGAGCTCCCGGCCGGACACAGAGATCGCAGCAGCCAGCAGCCAGGTAAGTATGAAAATCTTCTACTCCGCTGCCACCGATGATGATTACAATAGAGGGAGGGAGGGGGGGGGGGGTTGGGGGGGTGCGCACACTGGCCCCAATGTATTAAAACAATAGAGGGAGGGAGGGGGGGTTGGGGGGGCGCGCGCACACTGGCCCCAATGTATTAAAACAATAGAGGGAGGGAGGGAGGGAGGGGGGTGCGCACACTGGCCACCAACGAGTTAACAACAGGGGAGGGGGGGCCCACTGGCCACCAATGAGTTAAAAACAGGGGGGGGGGGGGTCTGCCCCCTGCTGCCTGGCAGCACCTGCCAGGCAGCAGGGGACAGTCATGTACACAGTTTTTTTGTATATTCTAACCTGAAGCGTCTCCATCACCATGGGAACGCCTCTGTGTTAGAATATACTGTCGGAAATGAGTTTCACGATGTAGCTCATATCCGACAGTATATTCTAACATAGAGGCGTTCCCATGGTGATGGGGACGCTACAAGTTAAAATATACCATCGGATTGGAGAAAACTCCAATCCGATGGTATAACAGAACTCCAGACTTTACATTGAAAGTCAATGGGGACGGATCCGTTTGAAATGGCACCATATTGTGTCAACGTCAAACGGATCCGTCCCCATTGACTTGCATTGTAATTCAGGACGGATCCGTTTGGCTCCGCACGGCCAGGCGGACACCAAAATGACTTTTTTTTCATGTCCGTGGATCCTCCAAAAATCAAGGAAGACCCACGGACGGAAAAACGGTCACGGATCACGGACCAACGGAACCCCGTTTTGCGGACCGTGAAAAAAAACGTCCGTGTGCATGAGGCCTTAGTTGAAGCTCCTTTGGCAGTGATTTCAGCCTCCAGTCTTCTTGGAGATGATGCCACAAGGTTTGCACACCTGGATATGGGGATTTTCTGTCATTCTTCTCTGCAGATCCTCTCAAGCTCGGTCAGGTTGGATGGGGACCGTTGGTGGACAGACATTTTCAGGTGTCTCCAGAGATGTTCTATTGGATTCAGGGCTCTGGCTGGGCCACTCAAGATTATTCTCAGAGTTGTCCCTAGGCCATTTTTGTGTTATCTGGGCTGTGTGCTCAGGGTCATTGTCTTGTTGGAAGGTGAACCTTCAGCCCTGTCTGAGGTCCAGAGCACTCTGGTTCAGGTTTTCATTAAGAATATCTCTGTACTCAGCTTTCCCTCCACCCTCACCAGTCTATCTGTCTCAGCCACTGAAGAACTCCCCCACAGTATGATGCTGCCCCCACCATGCTTCACTCTAGGACTGTCGGCAATTACCGGGGAAGGGAAGGGGTAAGCCCCCTTTACACTACCGGCCCCTTCAATACTAACCTAATAATAACGACACTGACACCAATACTCTCCTTATGTGCTTTATTGTTAATGTTGGATGGTAGTCGGCCACAGCTATTTCTTAACGGCATAACCATAAACCAAACCGTGCGATCTGCCAGCCGCTGGCCTCCGAGTGGGCAGTTACGCCAATTTGCCTCCAACACCTTTATATTTTATTTACCTGCCGCCAGCTGTGACTTTACAAATTATTCAACCAGGGTCAATACCCTACTCACATAAAAGCTTAATAACATTTCAAATTATGAGACGGATATTTAAAAAACTGATATTTAGAAGGTTTCCTCTGCAAGTTAAAAAACCATTTACAAAGTTTCAATTAAAGAAGTACAAATAAGAAATGTGATGATTAAATCCTGATGGTTTTAAAGTGCCTCAGCTATACTGTATTTCCAGTCTCCACCTCTTTTCGTTGAAGGAACTCTATGTTTCTGGTTTCCCCTGTGTTTCATCCACCAAAGTATCTAGCTTATTTTATATATCACTGACATGTTCACAGATCCTCCATCAAAAAGCTTTCCTCACATAATAGGCTCGACAAGAACACGTCAGTAGATACACAATACACGTGGTGGAACAGTTGATGAAGTCCCTGATTTTACAATGTATTTGTTTGATACTACTCACCAAGCTACCCCCTTGTAATGTGTAGTCGCAGGCCTTGTAGTTATCACATCTGAAAGTACCTTTTTGGTTTATGTCCAAGCCAGGTATTTTTTCCGTGGACCACTCAAAGGTGGCGTTTTTTTTCCTCTTTTGTAAGTAATTGGTCTTCTCGTAGGAATTCCGCAATGTCCTTATCCTTCTTCAGTATACCCCAGTAGGTGCTTAAGATTTCCCTAACCTCCTTATGTCTCACATCAATTGTTCCCATAAAACAAGTTAGTTCGGTACTGTGGGAGGGCGCTCTTTCTGGACTATAAAATTATGTCTATCCAAAATATATGTGTCCCTCAGTAAATGGTGAGGAAAACTTGAGTCCTGAATTCACTCACTTTATGCTTTAAATCAGTCATGGTATTATAGTTCCTTCCTACATGGATATACTGCCTTCTGGTTTTACCTCTTTTAAGTGGCAATGGTTGACAACTGCCCCATTGAAGTAAATTATCTGTGGCAGTATCTTTCTGGTGGTACTGCTATTTGGTTCCAATTTGATCACGAGGTTGAAAAATGTAATGGTGGTATCGTAGATATCACTAGCGAATGGGGCCTCAACATATTTGGATTAAGAACACTCAGAAATTCACAAACAGACAACATCCACAAGATTAAATAATCATCTATATATTGAAGCCACGGGTATATGTGGGCTGTCCAAGGGGCCACTCTCTTAGAGAACCCTTGTCATGGTCTCTCCCGTGACAGGGGTCAGAAGATCTAAGAGACTGGCTGCACGTGATGTGATCTGACAGCCTCTTTGGTTTCACTTGTTTCTGTGTTGTTGCTGGTTATGACCACACTTCTTGTCTCATGTGTAGCTTAAGTGGTCATTCCAACTCCTCTATTTAGTCTGGTCTCACCCATCATGCTATGCGGTTAATAACTCCTTTATGGATGTGCTCATGTTTGGTCCTCCACTGAAGTCCTGATCGTCCGCGTACTTCGGAGTTAAGTGTCTTTTTCCTATTTCTAGTTTGTTGTATTCCCCTATCTTTTGGTATTAGGCCTGAAGGAGTCTCCTGTTCCTACCGCTGGGAAGGAACAGGTCATATTTTGTCCTGACACTATTTCCAGGGCCTTTTAGGGTCAGATAGGGCTCTAGGTTCCTGCATATGAACATTCCTACCATCGAGGTCTGTTCATACTGATAGTAGTCAGGGCTCGGTTTAGGGATTCTCTAGGTGGTGACCTTTCCCTTTCCCTAGTTTCCAGGCCTAGTACCTTTTCCCTTCCCTCCTGTGTTCGGTGTGGAGTTTACCACCCACACAAGTACAGGTACAGGTTAGCGTATGAAGGAGGACAGTCGCTCCCTATCACAGTAACTTTGCTTTAGTGGAAGAATTTGTCCTCAAAGAGGAAGAAGTTATGGGTAAGTACAAAGTTTTTGGAGATCAAGGACAAATTAATTGTGCATCCAATACTGTTGTCCTCTAGTTCCTAGCCATACATTCCTTATCATGGGGAATGGAAGAATATGGATACTCAACATCCAGACTTGCTAGAAATGTACCTGAGTCTAGTGTAACATCCTCAAGTTTAATGAGAACATTTATGGTGTCCCTGACTTATCATGGCAAGGACACCACAAATGGCCTCAGAATCTGGTCCAAATAAAAGTATGTCAATGATCACACACCGATGAGGCACCCCCCTTATTTTGGGGTCTGCAGCAGGCTATATGTTGAGGAAGGGACTCATTAATACTGGGTGGCATCTCCCCTCACTGTGATACAGGCTGCCACTGTTGCATGGTAACGGTCATACAGATGCTGGATGTCCTTCTGTGGTCATTCCAAGCTCTTTGAACTATTACCCATAGTTCATCCAGTCCCATACATTCTCGATGGGGGAGAGATATGGTGATGAAGCCGACCAAGAGAGCTGCCCTGAAGAGCAGGTTGTATAGAGCAGTCAAAATCTAGATAGACATTATCTTGTTAGAACGCCACATCTCCTAAATGAGTCAAAAAGACAGTAGGTTTGGTTCCATGATGTCCTGGACATAGTAAAGACTGGACAGTGTTCCCTCCACTAATACCTGATGTGAATAGCAATAGCTGCATTTTTTATAGGCACTTTGATCCATGATTATAATGTCGTCCTCCTTGTCGGATGGTTTAATGACTACAGAGGGGTCATTGCCTAATGAACAGTGTTATTATCTATTCACTTTTTGGTGACCATTCCTACAAACCGGACAATGTCAGAAAAATCTTCCATAAGTGTTTTGTTTTTTTTTACTATTAACTTTCGTATCTGATGTAGATGTGTTTATCAGACGTTAGGCAAATAGTAGCAGGCATCGGTATCTTCGGTACACTTTGCCAAGTGATGAATTGATTAAGTAACATATTTCATTTATATGACTGCAGGCTCTGCTAATGCATGATACCATGTCTGTCACGGCTGAGGATGGGGGAAACCCTCAGCCGTGTGATGCCAGATGATGTAGTGACTACTCGGCCATGAGAACAGGATAGGGAGCAGGTCACCTCCTCACGCATCCCTAACCTGACCCTAACTCCTAACCTGCATGGGCCGACCTTGATGGTAGGAGGACCCATGCGCAGGAACCTCGGAGCCCTGACTTACCCTCCGCAGGTCCCTGAGCTAGGAGCTGGGTAAGACTATCTACTCCTCTTAGGCACGGAGGAGCAGGAGTCTCAATGGCCAAGCTGTTGGGAAAAGGGGGACATAAACAGCCTTACGGGAATGGCAGGCGAACACCAAGTTCCACCAACCTGCCACAGCCTTGCTGACTGGATCCCTGAGCAGACAGGAATCCAGAACCGTAAGCTGCACCAAAACATAGGAAGGTCCCAACAGAACAACATACAACATCACACACATAAAGACATCAACAAAACGACAATTCTTTTATGACCACAGCGGTGGCTCTCACTGGCAGGTAATATGGAGGTCACAGGAGGCTTCTCCAGCAAGCATGGCTGAAGCAACCCACTGAGCCATGCTAAACACTCAGGCTATAAAGGCCAAGAAGCCACACCCCACAGTCGGACACACCCAGTGACATCACACACACACTGGGAAGGGAGTTAACCCTTCCAGCACCACAGGAAAGGGAAACACACCTTAAAGGGAAAGTGTCCAAACTAATCACACTGTGGCTGTTACCGCAGGCAACGACATGGGTGGCAGCCGCCCTTGGAGACAGCCCGAAGGCCGGGACACTGCCACCACATGTACAACATACCAAACGTTGCCACGGGCAGCCACAGTGAAAGGAAGATGTCCGTGCGCACCAAACAACACCAAGTGCACACCAGACATACAAACACAGTGCAACCACACACGCACACAACTCCAAGGGAACCGCACACATAGCTGTTGTCCGCGGCAACCGCACTTGAGGCAAACAACATCATGCCTCAAGCTGCGGTTGAAACAACTACCCAAACCGCGGGCAATTGTATGCGGCTCCCAAGGAGTCACGACCATAACCGTGGCCGTGACAGTGTCTCAGTTTACTGACGTTATAGCCTTAAGTCTCTTTACTTTATAAGTACCGTCTCGAAAAACCGCCAGAGACGCTACAGTGGCGTCTATAGTTTCCTAGAGATAATATAATGTGGAGTGCCCTCCACCCACATTCTGTGAATTAGCCAGTCTTCTATCACATCGTGGTGGCACTATTTTAGTAAGTCATTTTCTTGAGTAGTCAGCAGATTAGTCAATAGTAGTCAGTATATCTGTAAAGAATAAATGAAGGCAACTGGACGTACTGTAGATTTCTTGAAAACGTTTCACTCGTTCTTCCAACGAGCTTTCTCAATTCTGAGTGACTGTACAAAAATTCTGGGAATAAATATGTCACTGAATCCACATCTGGTAATTATACCCAGCATTGGGTCAAAGGTGTTGATTCCATTATCCTAATTGGAGTCAGTAGGTGATAAAGACTTCCCAGAAAAAGGTTTCAAGACAGCATTGTATGTGGCAGACAATAGATGTCTAACCCCCCCACCTCTATTCAAGCTTGCCTTCTCGATTTTTATGTAGATGGCCTCTTTCACGCCTCGTTTTTACCAATCGGCCTCCTTATCCAACACACGTACTTGACTGTCTTCAAAGGTGTGACCTGTTCCTTTTAGATGTAAGTACATGGCTGAATCTTGACCAGAGGTTATGGCTCTTCTATGCTGAGCCATACGTTGATGTAGTTGTTGTTTTGTTTCGCCGATATACAGTTCTGAACATTCTTCATTGCACTGGACTGCGTACACAATGTTGTCCATCTTGTTTAGGCGTTGGGTCTTTAGGGTGAACCAGTTGTTGCCTCAGTGTGTTGCTGGGCTTAAAGCAAACAGGAATGTGATGTTTATTAAAAATCCTTTTGAGTTTCTCAGACACCCCAGCTACATATGGGATAACCATATTCTTGCGTCTGTCATGCTTCTCGCTCTCACTGGTAGTCTTGGTGCTCTTTCTT
Organism: Bufo gargarizans; assembly: GCF_014858855.1. NCBI lineage: Eukaryota > Metazoa > Chordata > Amphibia > Anura > Bufonidae > Bufo > Bufo gargarizans. The sequence continues at coordinate 714,232,431 of NC_058080.1, read as the reverse complement.
CTCCTTCCTTCTGTTTTGAGAAAGGCCCAAACTGGATACCCACAAGTTTTAAGTGCCCCTCTGAGGTGTTTGAGTTCCTTCGCCTTGGGCTCTGTGCTGGTGGGGATTTTCTCTGCCCGGTGGTGTAGAGTCTGGATGACTCCCAGTTTGTGGTCTAGAGGATGGTGGTAATCAAATAGCAGGTACTGGTCTGTGTGTGTTGGTTTTCGATAGACCTTTGTACAGTCACTCAGAATTGAGAAAGCTCGTTGGAAGAACGAGTGAAAAGTTTTCAAGAAATCTACAGTACGTCCAGTTGCCTTGATTTATTCTTTACAGATATATACCATGACCTGGATAAATGAGAACCTTCACAGACAATAGTAGTCAGTAGTCAATATAATCTCCTCACTATGGTACACTAGGGCTGGCGTGAGGGCTGCCTGTCACGTTCGGGTGTGGGGAAACACCACACCAAACATAGGAGGGAAAGGGGTGAGGGAATAAGGCCTGGAAACTACGGGAAGTGGGGCTAGTCCGGAAACAGTGTAATCCACCAATTAGGCGACTGGCGCTAATTGGCAGCGCTTTAAATACAGCTGCAGCATGAGTAATAGATCGCCTACCAGGGGGAACGGTGACTGAGGGGAGGCCTTCGTCATGTAAGTTTAATGTATCTTGGATAGTGTAATCATAGTTTCTTGATTTACTGGTGTGTTTCTGGTGTAAGCACCCACGGTAATTGTATCCTTTGATTTCAGTGTGGGTCTTATCAAGACTCTCTCATAGTGAGACAACAGGGACGATACCCTGCTGGGGTGTATCATACCTTCTAAACTGTGAGTTTGCACTAAACAATAATGGATCTTGCTTATATTAGCGGTGGATAATGTACTGATTTGGGTGTATGATTATTTCTTGCCCAACACGATGCGGAACACATCTCTTGGTGTCAAGGAACTCTGACCCAGGCACCATAACCACATATGATAATGTTTGTCCGTGACTGGCCTGGAATGGTGCTATAATGCATGTATATTGGCCTGAATACAGCCCCCTGTATTAATTATATGTAGAGCGACCATCTAATTGTGTCTATGTGACCTGGCTATATGCCAGTACTTATCCTGTTGCACTAACATTGTATAGACTAACAGTGTTTTACTGAACCTCCTGATGATCCCATAGCATTGTTTAGGGCGAAACGCGTCAAGGTAACCCAGGCATATGACTATAAGGTCAACCCTGACTATCTATATGTTTTGTATATGTCTGTACTTTTTGTTTTTGTTTTTCTTCCATCCAGCTAATTGATGTACTAACGGTACTTCATTATCCTCACCTCACACCTGGGGCACTGTAAAACAATCCCTGCAGTACCCCTCTAGGGACTTTGGAGGGATAGTAGTCTAGGTACGCGGACAGGGGGCCTCTACCATCAGGAGCCTTCCCTGGGCTGAGGTTGTAGGATAGGGGTAGGTATAGGGACAATTATTCCCGTACCCCAGGTTACTATCTAGTGCTGGATGTAATTATCGGTCACATATCCTGTATGTATTTTTTTTTTTTTCGTGTTTTGTATAGTAGATCCAACTGGGATCTTTTTAAGGTATATCATTAAATAAGTGATTTATTTTATTTTTTTTCTATGCTGGAACCTGGAAACTAGGGAAAGGAGATGGACACCTCCTAAAAAAAAACTAGTCAAAGTCCTGACTAACTACCAGTATGAACAGACCCCAGAGGTAGGTGAGTTGATACACCGGAATCTAGTGTCCTAACAGACCCTATAGGAACCTGGACTAATGTCAGGACTGAGACAACCTGTTCCTACAAGAGGAAGGACGAACAGGAGTCTCCCTCAGGCCTTAATACAAAAGAGAGGGAAATACAACACACAGAACTCAAACAAAATACAAAAAGGGAAATGAAAGACTTAACTTCAAAGGAGCAAAGAAAGCACCAGGAACTCCGCCGAGATCCACACACCAGCAATCCACAACTCAAAGCAAAAGCTATAAACCGCACAGCATAGTGGGAAAAGCAACTATAAATAAGGAAGGTTAAATGACCACATTAGCAACACCTGAGGCAAGGTGTGTGGCCATTACCAGAAACAACACAGGCACCTATTGATCCATGAGGAAACCTGTCAGATCAAACCACGTGTTGCCAGTCTCACCGATCTCCTGCCACCTGTCACTGGAACGTCCGTGACACTGCCTCAGTGTATGCTACACTTATCCCAAATATCAGAGCATTATGAGCCAAGACGGCGCCTATGATAACCTGATATCATTCTGCAGGTAAGTGCTAAATAGGAATTACTCCCATAGAGCTATTTGGTTCTTAGTCAAAATAAACTGACTTTGACTAGATTGCAGAGATGCTGCTCATTCTTGGTCTCTGGATCCACATATGGTACAGGGCTGGTTCTAGGTGTGCTAGAAAGAGATTGTCATGTACTATATGAATTTTACATTAATCATGGGATAACCCCTTGAAACTTAATTTTTTTTAGTATTGATGTTTTTTTTATATTTTTTGTGTCCTTATATCATACCTCACAACCATCCCGGATCCGGCGGGACAGTCCTATATTTCGTAGGCTTTTCTGAATTCACAGGATGGCTGAGGTATGTACCACTTTCAACTGTGTCTGCGTCCTTAGGACACAATGACCGTTGAATGCAATGATGACGCAATGGTGATGCAGGATGGCCTGTGCGCTCTTGTTGTCTGACGCCTGCTGCTGGGGGGAGTATGACGTGCTCCATTCACTGGGAGAATGGGGCTAGGTGGGTGTTATTTTTTATTTTATCAATAATACAGGCTTTAGTTAGGGGGCATGCTGCTGTGTATGAGGAACTAAGGGGGCATATCTACTGTATGGGGGAACTAAGGGAGCATTCTACTTTGTGGAGGTACTGAGGGGGCATAACTACTGTGTGGGGGCACCACGAGAGCATTCTACTGTGTGGGGGAACTAAAAGGGCATTCTACTGTGTGGGGCAATCGGGAGGCATATCTACTGTGTAGGGGAACTAAGGGGGCATTCTACTGTGTGCGGGAACTAAAGGGGCATTTTACTGTGTGGGGGCAATCAGGGGGTATATCTACTGTGTGTGGGCACTAATGGGGAATAACTAGTTTGAAGAGGGCACTAAGGTGGCATAATTCCTCTATGGGGGTCACAAAGGGGATTGTACGGGAATGGGTGTATATAGAGAGACATTGGGTGGAGTCGGAGGCGTGCCTTAATGTAAAAATAAATTGCTGATAATGTCCCTCCTTGGCCTGTTGGGAGATATGCAATTTAGATTTGAAAAAACTCTAAGATCCTGCAGTTTTCACTCTGGCCACTAGGCCTAAACTATGTCAAGACTTCCTGTTCTTTGAGAGCAGCCACCATGGGCCGACTGAATGATCTGAAGGGGACTTCCTTGACTTCTATGGGAGAGTTTTGTAGGCATGCTCTGTGACCTGTGCAGAGGTCAGGAACGAGTAGATAAGCTGTGATATCACCTATTGTGAATGTAGGTTCCTGTGTTATCTATACAGAGGTGATATCTGTCATTGTAATTCTGTTATGATAATGAGATGACTACTGTAAAGCTATTTGAACAGAACAGGAACTCTCAATGTATTATTAGTCCTACCATCCAGTGTGAAAACGGCATGATTTTAGTTTAAAAAAAAATATATATTGATAGTGATATAGAAAATTTTAAAAAAATCACTAAAAATTCTAAAAAAATATGTGTTTAACATAAAAATGTGATCATTTTCTGGTAACACATAATGTATTGCATTTTCCTGCAGCCACCACTAGGGGGAGCTCATTAGAGTTAATGGTAACTGTATAAATTCTTATGCACTGAGCTCCCCCTAGTGGTGGCTGCAGGCAGCCAGTTTTTTAATATACTTGTTGAGGAAAGCAGATTTATCTCTGTATTTATGCAAGCTGTCTGGCACAATACAATAAGAAATATGGTGTTCAGAATGAGCGCCGTATTTATGAAGCACTTCTTAGGCTACTTTCACACTCGCGTTTTGGCTTTCCGTTTCTGAGATCCGTCATAGGCTCTCACAAGCGGATCCGCTCAGAATGCATCAGTTTGCCTCCGTTCAGTCACCTTTCCTCTCTGGAGGCGGACACCAAAACGCTGCCTGCAGCGTTTTACTGTCCGCGATGTGGTGCAGAGCAAAACGGATCCGTCTTGGCACACATTGTAAGTCAATTAGGACAGATCCATTGAGGGTAGCAGCAGGATGGTAAGGATCATGCACGCGGCTGCGGATCTGCAAAACACGGATTTCAGCTGTGAGCATGCCGCCTTTTATGTGTATTTGGGGAAATAAAGGGATAGTGATCTTACATCTTTTGTTAAAGGAGGTTGTTCCACAAATATTATTTTACAGTTTTCAAACCAGTCTCTGGATCTGAATACGTTTGTAAGTGCATGTCGTTAAAAAATTATTATAGCCACTGAGTTAGGGCTAATGGACACAGCTGTATCCGTTTTGCGGTACGCAAAACACAGATCCTGTCCGTGTGCATGCTGCCATTTTGTTTTTCACTTCAATAGAAAAGTCCTATTCTTGTCCTCAAAACAGACATGGTCTATCTTTTTTGCAGGGGCGCGGAATGGACGTACTTTTGTGGCTCCATCGAAATGAATGGGTCTGCATCCGATCTGCAAAAAATCGGATGCGGACCAAACATATGGTTCTGTACAGGATGGGGAACAGGTGTGGAGGAGGATGCAGGAAAAGCTCCTTGGTTATTAAGGCTACATGTACAAGGACCGTGCCGTGTTTTTCGGTCCACAAATTGCGGATCTGCAAAACACGTATGCCGGCTGTGTGGGTTCCGCAATTTGCGGAATGGAACGGGGGTAGCCCATTATAGAAACGGACAAGAATAGGGCATGTTCAATTGTTTTGCTGGGCCACGGAAGGGAGCAAGAGATGCGGACAGAACACGAAGGCCCCGTTGAAGTGCGGATGAGGCCTAAGACACCAGAAGATAATGAACAATATTTGGGTGGGGGAGGGGCCCTCTGCAAGGTGCAGGACATAGTGACTGCCAGAAACTTTTGTAAAATGGCCATGCAATTTTGCGTAAACCTGGAATCCATTTCCAAACCGCTGACGTGCATGTCGGCGCGTTTTTCTGCGTTTATGCATGACCGCACTTCTCAGTGTTTATTATTATTACCATCAATATTATGGTTAATAAAAAAAATAATAATAATAGCAATAATAATAATAAAAAAATTATAATAATAAAATAATATTAGCAATAATAATAATAAAATAATAGCAACAATAATAATAATAAAATAATAATAAAATAATAATAGCAATAATAATAATAATAAAAAAATAAATAAAAATAATAATAATTCTGCATCATGATACGTCTCGCTGTCTGTCAATTCCACAATGTCATATACTCGACATCTAACACAATCACAAAGAAAATAAAAAAAATCAACAAAATCCTCCCCAATAAGATAGCAGGATGTATTATTTCCGCTGGCAGCTTGCAGGAGACAGCGCCCTCCACTGCTGTAAGCCTGGAGCTGTTCCTTGGGCAGATGCACTGTATGACCTTGGCTATGTGCAGACACAAGACCCTCCGCAATCAGGGAGAGGGAAGGCGGCTGCAGCTCCGCTCTGTGCACTGATTGTCAGCAGAGTGTGCAGCTCCTTCCAGCTCATCACTGCAGAGGCTGGCACATTTCATGCTGCTGCTGCCAGGGCACAGACATGAGGGAGATCTGATGCTGCTGCTGCCAGGGTCCAGGCATGAGGGGGATCTGCCGGGTGAGCCTCTCACAGTCACTGGGAACATCAGCCTCATCATGGAGAACATAATTACCAGCAGAGGCTTCTGAGAGGGGAGGAGAACCAGACACAGAGAAGAGACCTGCCACTTCTGCACCCTCCAGAGCGCAGATCAAGCGGGGAACACCATGCCTCTACCCCCGTCCTGGGCTTTTGTAAACTTTACCCTGGAAGCTGCACAATGGGGTACCTTGTCCTCTGGATGGTAGAGCTGCGGGGGGCTGGGCAAGGGGCTTGTCATGCTTTCACTGTGAATAACAAGGACATCTTCTTCCCCGCAGTCCTGCAATAAATAAGCAGCTTCAGAGACATCACGGTCCCTGGGGCGGTGGTTTTTGGGGTGGCCCTGGTCATGGGGTATGCAGACCCCTCATCCAGCAGGGACCTGCTGGGGAACAGAACTTTATTTTTTATATTCATCTGCGCCTTTGCCCTGGTGACCTTGCTGCAAGAGATCCTGTACGGCGGGAACTACATCAAGAGGTAAGTGGCCCATCGAGGGGCGTTAACCCTTTCCTACACAGCCCGCGGCGTGACTTTGGGCAAGGTGATCCGTTTAACCTTTTCACCGACTCTTAGCTCTGCTCCGTTCGCAGTGCGGTGCGTTGGCGACTATCTCTGCACCGTTCTGCTGCTTCAGCCCTGGCACAGGAGGGGTTAACTGGAAAGGACCCGTGTTGCCGGCGTCTGTCGCATGTGTAAGTGTATCCGTGTGTGTGTGTCCTGTTATGGTAACACGCTGGGGACAATGTATCCGGCGTGGGGGGAGCGTGACATAAGTGTGAAGAGCTCATAGAATGGAAATGAAGTTTTTAGACTGATGGCACCAAGTTGTGCTGGATGCGGCGAGGGGATGGGGTTCATCCAGATTGATTCCCCCCCCCCCCCCCCGACGGTGTAAGATCACCTTGTAGCGGTTCACTGCCTTCTCTTTACGTGGTCTGAAAAGCTTGCAATCGCATAGGGCTTCCTCCACGCTTTAATTATAGTGCAAACTGTGTGTTCTGTACCCAGGGCTCCTAATGGGTCAGCGCTGTGAGAGTGGGTGGCACTGCCACTTTGTACAGAACAGCGGCGTGCAGGTCGTGTGTGGATCTTTAGGCTTCATTCACACATCATTTGTTTTATTTTTTATTTTTTTTGCTTGCAAAAACCTACAAGTGCTTATTTTTGGGTGGTGTTTTTGTTCTTTGTGTGGTCACACATTTCTGACGTGCATTTTTCTGGCAGTTTTTTTCCTTATAGAGAAATCTGTGGGAAATAAAAAAAAATGTCATGGAGAAAAAACAAACAAAATGCAAGTGAAAGTAAAAAGCCATAAAAACACGTCATAATTTATAACATCTGGCTGTAGAATTTCTTCTTGCAAAAAAAAAAAGCTTACCAAAAAAATGCGCAATTTTTGCCATAAAAAAGGGGATGTTTATCAAGCCGGGTACGCTGCTTTCTGCCTTAGGCTACATCACAAAAAACGTCTGTTAAAGCTCATTCACACAAATGTATGGTCGCCGTGAATCCCGTACTGCAGTGTGGACCTATTGACTTGAATGGGTCTGCGATCCGCAAAATATGGCAAAAGATAGGACGTCTTATCTTTTACGGTGTGTAAGCCCACGGAAGCGCTTCAGGGTCTTTCCACGGGCTTCCTTCCGATCCACAAAAGATAAGACACATCCTACGGTATTTTTCGCTGTATCTTGCAGATCGCGAATGGGTCTGCACCGCAATATGTGGGCCAGTGCCCGTGCATTTGCGGTCTGTAGTACAAGCATGGCATCCATACGGTCGCGTGAATGAGCTTTAACAGACGTTTTTTCACTGTTTGCGGTTCGTATGTTTGTGTGAATGAGCCCTTAAAAACGCAAACTGTCAATTTTTATTCGAATTTTTTTTCACTGATGCCTTTGTGAGAAAGGACGTAAAAAACGGTCCCATTCAAGTGTATGGGGGCTGTCGGTCGGTGAAAACGGACAGGCTAGAACATGTTCTATTTTTTGACATCTTTCAAAAGACTCCCGTGTGAATAACCCCATAGACTACCATTGCTCTTACAACGGAAGTCCATCACACGTCCGTTTTTCACTGTCACTGTTTGATTGTAGCCTTAATAAGAAAAATATTTTTTTTGGGCACAGACAATTCTTGCGCGCTCTCGCCACATTTGAAAAGTCGGTGGGAAAGTGGATGAGGTTAGCTAGGCGAGTAAGTATACACCAGTACACCTACTCAGTCTCAGGAGGGTGGTGAGAAAACTTAAGTAACATCTCTGGGGGGGAAGCATCATTTTTTTAAATGCGCCAAATTTATCTAACAACATACCCTGTTTTGCACAAATTAGCGCAATGCAGGCTCAGAACAGACACGGATGTAATTGATTCCTCCCATGATAAATCTCCCTCTATGTGCGAAATCCCCCTTAGGGCTCATGCACACACAATTGTATTTTCTTGCCAGGTCCATTCCGTTTTTTGTTTTTTTTGCGGAACCATTCACTTCAGTGAAATGACTCGGTGTGTATTCCGTTTCCGTATATCCGCATGGCCAGTCCGCAAAAAAGATAAAACATGTCCTATTGTTTGGGCAGATTTCTGTGCATTTCCGCAGCAAAAACTGCATGTGTTGTGGCTTTCGGTGCAGATTTGATGCAGTTATTCCATAGAGCTCATCCTTGCATTAAAAAGGGTGAAATCCGCACAAAAGAACCGCACAAAGAATTGACGTGCTGTGGATTTCTGCACGGAATTAAAAAAGCAAAGTGTACATGAGATGTCTAATCTCTTACACTTTGCTGGTACTGTATTACCGTCCAGCTCTTCCGTACGAGAATCCACGCAGAAATTTTTTGCGAAATCCGCAACTTGTGCATACATTGCAGATTGTGTGTGCAGTGCTTGCACAAGGATTTTAGTGCAGAAAACCGCAAAAGTGAATGAGATTTGCCAAATGTCATGTACAAATTGCGTATTTGTGTGCATTTTAAAATCCGTAACATGTCAATTGTGCAATTCCGCATCTTAGGCCGTTGCCCGGCCATGGCCGTATTGCGGCCCGCAAGCAGCGGGTGCCGGCCGTGTTCTCCCCGCATCATGGATGCGGACTTATTCACTTGAATGGGTCTGCAATCCAGAGCTGGTGTGCGGAACGGAGGCATGGAACCCCACGGAAGCACTATGGAGTGCTTCCGTGGTGTTTCTGTACGTGCCTCCGCACCTCAAAACAATAGAACATGTTCAAATTTTTTGCAGTGCGGACGGATCACGGACCCATTCAAAGTGAATGGGTCTCGATCCGTCCCGGCCGCCACAAAGATGTTGCAGATTGCAACGCAAATTGCGGTCCCCAATGCACGGAACGGCCACACAAAGGCTGTGTGCATGAGGTTTTTTTTCCCATTGATTTCAATAGTACAGATTTTGGGCTCGTTCACACGAACGTTTTTTGCGTTCGTATATGAAACCATTCATTTCAATGGTTCCTCAAAAAAAACTGAATGTATTCCGTATGCATTCCGTTTCCGTATTTCCATTGTTCCGTTCAAAGATAGAACATGTCCTATTATTGCCCGCAAATCATGTTCCGTGGCTCCATTTAAGTCAATGGGTCCGCAAAAAAAAACGGAACACATACGGAATGTACTCCGTATGTCTTCCGTATCCCTTCCGTTTTTGAGGAACCGTCTATTGAAAATGTTATGCCCAGCCCAATTTTTTCTATGTAATTACTGTATATGCCATACAGAAAAACGGAATGGAAAACGGAACAGAACCGGAAACGCCACTGAAAAAGAAAAAGGAGAAACGGATCTGGGAAAAATGGCCCACAAAACACTGAAAAAGACATACGGTTGTGTGAACGAGCCCTTATGTGCATTTTTCACGTGTTTTTCATGTGGATTTTCAGCCAGGATCCGCGGTTTGTGGACCGCAAAACACTTAGGCCCCTTTCACACGGGGGCGAGTATTCCGCGCGGATGCGATGCGTGAGTTGAACACATTGCACCCGCACTGAATACCGACCCATTAATTTCTATGGGGCTGTTCACATGAACGGTGATTTTCACGCATCACTTGTGCGTTGCGTGAAAATCGCAGCATGCTCTATATTCTGCATTTTTCACGTAACGCAGGCCCCATAGAAGTGAATAGGGTTGCGTGAAAATCGCAAGCATCTGCAAGCAAGTGCGGATGCGGTGCGATTTTTACGCACGGTTGATAGGAGACGATCGGGATGGAGACCCGATCATTATTGATTTCCCTTATAACATGGTATTCTGAATACAGAATGCATAGTAAAATAGCGCTGGAAGGGTTAAAAGATAATCAATAATAATTTAACTCACCTTAGTCCACTTGATCGCGCAGTCGGCATCTCCTTCTGTCTTGATCTTAGCTCTGTGCAGCAACAGGACCTGTGGTGACGTCACTCTGGTCATCACATGATCCATCACCATGGTAAAAGATCATGTGATGGATCATGTGATGACCGGAGTGACGTCACCACAGGTCCTGCTGCTGCACACAGCTAAGATCAAGACAGAAGGAGATGCCGACTGCGCGATCAAGTGGACTAAGGTGAGTTAAATTATTATTATTATTTTTAACCCTTCCAGCGCTATTTTACTATGCATTCTGTATTCAGAATGCTATTATTTTCCCTTATAACCATGTTATAAGGGAAAATAATACAATCTACAGAACACCGATCCCAAGCCCGAACTTCTGTGAAGAAGTTCGGGCTTGGGTACCAAACATGCGCGATTTTTCTCACGCGAGTGCAAAACGCATTACAATGTTTTACACTCGCGCGGAAAAATCGTGCGTGTTCCCGCAACGCACCCACACATTTTCCCGCAACGCCCGTCTGAAAGAGGCCTTAGGCCCCTTTCACACGAGCAAGTTTTCCGCGCGGGTGCAATGCGTGACGTGAATGCATAGCACCCGCACTGAATCCTGACCCATTCATTTCAATGGGTCTGTGTACATGAGCGGTGATTTTGACGCATCAATTCTGCGTTGCGTGAAAATCGCAGCATGTTCTATATTCTGCGTTTTTCACGCAGCCCTGGCTCCATAGAAATGAATGGGGCTGCGTGAAAATCGCATTGCATCCGCAAGCAAGTGCGGATGCAATGCGTTTTTCACTGATGGTTGCCAAGAGATGTTGTTTGTAAACCTTTGTTTTTTTATCACGCGCGTTAAAAACGCATCAGAACGCATTGCACCCGCGCGGAAAAAACTGAATGCAATTGCAGACAAAACTGACTTAACTTGCTTGCAAAATGGTGCGAGTTTCCCTGAACGCATCCTGAACGCATCCGGAGCCAATCCGTCACGCTTGTGTGAAAGAGGCCCTGCTGTCATGTGAATGTAGCGTATGATGAGCTTTCCAGCAGTTAGACAAAGAGTAACAGGACAAGAGCAGTGAGCTCTGAGGAGCAGGTGCAGTGGATGGGAGTGGTAGTGGCCCTGATGAGGTGTGTACTCCCTCAGGCCATTGCTCCCTGGGAACGGTGCAGTAGAAAGGTAGTTTGAAGAATCAGGCCTGAAGTAATAGTACAACAGTCTCTCTTTACTTGGTGTAAAATATAACTTGTTGCACACCCAGTAGTATTAATTACAAAGTGCAGATTATGTCCCCAGATAAGGAGGTACGGCGGTTGGTTAAGTGGCAATTAAGTGGCACTTGCAGTCACTTTTGGATATAGGTGCCCACTGTGTGGTACAGGCCTGGAGTTAGACTGGCCTGGAAGTGGTCTAGGTGATGGGTGTCTGAGCTGAAGTCCCTCACCTGCAGCAGGGTCAGTAAAGCTTTGGTTTTGCTGATCATTCTGCTAACTAACAATACTGACTTTTTTTTCAGAAAACAATGTTCTTGATTTTGGCAATCTCCCTGGAGTAGAAGTCTCACAGGAGAACTAGTTATGGTTTCTTGGGGAAGGAGCTCTGCAAATGATTCCTTCGTCCTCTCAGTCTGGGCTCAAACTCCCGCTCCTGGCAGGAAGCAGGACCAGCCCACTGCTACCAAGAGGGGAGGAACAGTGTGGTTAACCCTGCCCCTGCCTACCATACCTCCTCTGCTGGAGTACACAGCAGAACATAACATGGCATATGCATATAACATGATACATAATATAGCAATTGCCAATCCCCCCCCCCCCCCCCCCCAAGTCTGAGGTACTGCACAAGTGCCTATAGAATATGGCAAGCTATCGTACTGTACAGTAGAATACCTATAGAACGGTACAGTATAGATGACGTTACAGTTACCGTTTTATATGGAATAATAGAGCATAGGTACCACCATCACCTATGGAAAGTGTATAATACTACCACAGCCTGTAGTGTTAATGTATATGGCAGTGATATCATACTATATATGGAGAATTTTTTTTATATGATGAATACAATACAGCGGCACCAACATGTATACCATAGAACAGGCATCCTCAAACTGCGGCCCTCCAGCTGTTGCAAAACTACAACTCCCAGCATGCCCGAACAGCCTACAGGTATCAGCATACAGCAGGGCATGGTAGGAGTTGTAGTTTTACAACAGCTGGAGGGCCGCAGTTTGAGGATGCCTGCCATAGAATCTTGTAGCAAGTGGCAAGATGGCAGCATCGTCACCGATTGAGTAGTTTATACCACTAGAATGACGGTCTGTAAGAACCGGTGCCAGGCCCGGTGTCTGTATAATGGTTTATCTGTCTACACCAGGGATCAGCAACCTCCGGCACTCCATCTGTTCAGGAACTACAACTCCCAGAATGCTTCATTCAATTCTATGGGAGTTAGAAGAGCAGCCGGGCATGTTTGCATGCTGGGAGTTGTAGTTCTACAGCAGCTGGAGTGCTGATCTCTGGTCTACAGCGTGTGTGTATGTATAGTGCGTATCGACGCTGAGCTCTGTGCAGGGCAGCTATAGAAAGTCATATACTAGGAGGATGTGCGTACAATGGTGAAAGGGAATGGCCTATTGTTTAAATCACGTTTTTATGTTTAACATATTTTTAAAATCATTTTTTATGTTATTTTTAATTTTCCATGTCATTATTTATATTTAAACAAAAAAAAATGCAGTTTTCGCACTGGCCGCTAAGCTTAAAAATAGGTGCCACTTATTGGTCTGTACAGATAACTTTACAGCAGTTATCTGCTTATCTGTCATTCTAATCCTGCCTGTAATGGTATCACCTCTGTGTATAGATAAGACAGGATCCACCATTCACAATAGGCGATTGTCAAATCTTATCTATTCATTCCTTGTACAATGACCTCTGCACAGGTCGCAGATCACGCCCAGAAAACTCTCCCATAGAAGTCAATAGGGTCCCCTCCTGCACATTGTGTCTATGGCTCATGGGGCTGCCGTAAAGCAATTCTCTTAATGCTTTCTAAATAGTGTTAAGAAAAGCTCAGGCAAGATGGCCGCCCCCATAATCATGTTCAGGAAACCGAATAAAAAAATCTGCATTCAGAAAATAAAAACAGATTAGAAAAAAAATGTGTTTTTAGTATCTGGTTTTATCTGCCAGATAAAGTTTTTGGTGACACATTTCCTTTAAGCTAAATATAAAAACTGAGGCCCCATCTATTTTTCTGACAGAAAATATGTCTTTGTCGTCCATAGGAACCAATCACAGCGCAGATTTCATGTGTCACGAGCAGAGTATGAAATGAAAGCTGTGCTGTGATTGGTTGCTATGGCTGTGGCAGTTTTTCTTTTACATCATCTCCTCAGTAACTGTTTTGCATCAGAAAAAAGTGGGGCAGGAGCTTCACAAACATGGCGGCAGGTTTATAAAAAATAGTTTAGGTTAGTTGCCCATGACAACCAAACAGAGCTCAGCTTTCATTTTGTATTCTGCGCTTGATAAATAAAAGCTGCCCTGTGACAATTTTTCTTTTAGTCCGTTTTTATCTCTGCTCCTACGTGTCTGACCCCATCTCCATGGGGCAGATTTATCAGCGGTTTTAGGCTCCATTCACACGTCCGCAATTTCATTCCGCATTTTTTGGAACGGAACTGCGGACCCATTCATTCCTATGGGGCAGCACGATGTGCTGTTTGGACACGGAATTGCAGATCTTTTTGCGTTCCACAAGAACAGGCATATTCTATTAGTGTCGGCAATGTGCGGTCCGCAAAATGTGGAACACACATTGCCGCTTTCGGTGTTTTGCGGCTCCGTGGATGCGCAAAACACGTTGCGGAAGTGTGAATGGAGCCTTACTCCATAAAGGTTATGTAAGAAAAGTCGTAAATTATGGTCCATATGCAGCACGCCAGACCTGCAGGGTATAGCGACAGTGAGGTCACGGTATGGGCAATCGAGGGTTACTCACTTTTTGGAGGACCCTGGGCAGGCATGTAGCAGTGAATGAGAGGCAGACACTAGTTCCTTTGGGGCACACTCTGGGTGGAGAGACCTGGCCTGATGTTGGATGAGGTGCCCTGGTTGTTGCAGGTGTTTAGAGTGCCTGAGGCAAGGTCCCTTTAAGGTTCGTGACGCCAGTGCCTGTAACGGTGGCACACCGGTTTTCAGTAGCAATAAATGAGGTACACGGATGGTATGGTGAACCAAACGTTGCTTTACTTATAACAGTCCAACTTTGTACATCAAGATGGTAATACAGTCCTTTACAGTCCCAAATGCACAGCAGGTTTATATCACAGCAGGTTTCAATCTTGCAAGATACTTGGAGGGTAAATAGTTAATGCTTTGCAGTGCAGTGCTGCTCTATCCCCACAGCTATTCTAGCTGGCTGGATCCCAAGGCCCGGATGCCTATTCGCTGGCTTAAATCCTTGGTATGAATTCCTTCCTCCAGTATTGGCACTTGCTTAAGGTTACAAATACCTTTTACTTCCTAGCTGTATCTCTCTCTCTGCTTCCGCTGACAGGTGACTGCAGGTTTCTCCCAGGAGGTGCTGTCCTACTACTGGGGTATCTCAACTGAGCTATCCTTAGTCTCAGGAGCTTCAGGCTGACGAGGTAACTCCTCTAGTCCCCTGGAATACACTCGGTCTCCAGGCAGGCTGTACTCCTTCTCTAGCCTCCTGGTGGCAACTAGAAACCAGGACTATCCAGCTGCATGTCAGGAGGAGGCCCTCAGCATATCCTGGGCTGGTGCCTTCTCACTTCTGCCTCCACAGACTCCTGACTATGACCTCCCCCCTCCCTGTCTGGGCCTGGACATTTATACTAAGGGATCCCTATCTCCCTCTAGTGTCTGGGAGGCTAAACTACACCCAACTAGGCCTGCAAAGCATATGACAGGGGGAACATAGCATGTAAAAACACACAGTAAATTACATTAAATGCATAGATCAATACAATATCACTGTCCCTTGTGAGTAGAAGTAACACGCTACCCAATTGACCCTTGTGTAGTGCCCACTCCTACCTAGTGGGACACTACACATACGTGCTGTAACTTTTGCGCCTTTTTACATTTCTCGTCATTTTTCATGAATTATGGTTACGCGAAATCTCAGTTTCCGGTGTGTGGACAGCCAGAAGATGCACCAAATATATTAAGAAGTCTGTGGCTTTCAATAAATTTGACACATCTTGCCTCTGTGGACTTTTTGACTGGCCTATGAAAAGCCATTAATAATTCTGCCACCCTATTTTTTATTGTTTTTACACCAGAAAATTGGCCTTAATAATGGAGTTTTTTAGTTTTTATTTGTATGCAAATTAGGTGTTCGGTGCCCTGAGGGGCGGAGCCGAGTCTCTTAGCTCCAGTTTCCGCTCCTCTTCCCCTTGATTGACAGGTGCCTGTCCTTGTAATCCCACACCTGCGCCGTTGCGTACACTGTCGACCCATGTACAGTCACAGCACAGGAGCGGGAATACAAGGCCAGTTAAATGCCTGGCCCATTCAATCAAGAAAGAGGGGGGACTGGAAGCTGAAACACAGCATTGGGGCTAAGGTGCACCAGTGTCTTGGGCCCACACCTTGGTGCTCCGAACACCTAATGTGCATAATTATAAAAATGTTTAACTGCACATGAATGGTGCAACCGATTTAAATAAGAAATATATACTTTTATTCAGCAGACACAAACCTACCAGGCATTGTGCTTGGTTTAATGGGGTTGATCCCGCTGACAGGTCCCCTTTAAGATCTAAGCACTTGGTTGTCTAGTTTAGAAAAACCATTTTCATACACCCTGTTAGGGAATTCAGAGTTAATGAAGGGGGTCCACTCTCCAGATCCTGAACTCTTGGCCATAGTTGAGAACATTTAGCAATTTCACACGTGGCAGAAATTTCAGACACCACCTAAATAACCTTCTGATGAATGGAATCTGCTGCTTGTGAAGAACGCCTTATAAGAAGACTCTTTCTTGGTATGGAGGACATGTTCTGTCCTGCGTTACACAGACAATCCTTTGATTTAGCTAGGTTTTGTGTAATGCTTCATTCCCTCAGTGGCGGCGCTGCAGAGAAAATGAACACTAACGCTGGGTTCACACCTGAGCGTTTTACAGCGCGTTCCTACGCGCTGTAAAACGCTCAACACAGAGAAACCAATGATTCCCTATGGGAATGGTTCACACCTGGGCGTTTTACAGCGCGTACGATCGCGCTGTAAAACGCCCGACGCTCAAACAAGTACAGGAGCTTTTTTTGGCGCGTTTGACGCGCGTTTGGGCCATAGACTCTTTGGACAACACTGCTGTCAATCACCCAAACGCGAGTCAAACGCGCGTTCACTATTTAAAAAAACGCGCATAAAAACGCGCGACAAAAACGCGCATAGAAACGCGCGTTTGAGAAACGCCTAGGTGTGAACCCAGGGTCACAGAATTATGAATGCAGCTCTGAATGTTATGAATGCAGCTTCCTGGATGTTTTTGGAGTGTGGAAGGCAGAGAAATCATATGAAACCTACACAAACTCATGAAAAGTGTACAAACTCCATGCAGATGTTGCCCTTGGTCAGATTTGAACTCAGGAACCCAGCCATGCACGACACCAGTGCTAACCACTGAGCCTCAAAGGATAGATGGTTACTACCTTATTACCAGCATCATAAAGTCGGGAAGACTCATATGTCTTCCCAGACGTGGTCCACTATGGACTAGAAATCTAGGAAATGAGTGGCCCCTGGAATTATCGATTACACTGCTGGATTATTCAGAGGTTTCCCATTTCTTCGGCTGGGATGAGAGCTGTAAAAGCCTCACTGGAGCCCACCTCTTCCTATAGAGAGTGTCTGGTTCCTCGGCGTCCACGTATAACCTTCACGTCACATTGTCAGGACATGGCGGCAGTCAGCAGGGAGACCGTGGTTATAGATAATTGACTGACTAATGCGCTGCAGTTCCTGACCTATCGAATTCATTGCCGCTCCCATGTCTACATACAGTATACCCAGGAAGGCGTCTCCTCTACCTAAACCCCTGCCTGATGATAGGCCTATCTCACAGCCATAACTGTAGTCTGCATCCAGGTGCCCACCTGTTGCTGAATATATGGACTGCGCACATCAGCAGAGACCAATGCAGGAATCGCTCCTGGGATCTAAGGTGAAATCCCTACCAAGGCCCCCACCGACTATGTGCCATTTATAATACTGGTGTCTTCTTATGTGGCAGATGGGCCTCCGGGCACCCTCAGCAATAAGGCCTTGGAGTGACGACTACCCCTGCAACCCCCTATAACGACACTCTTGTTAGAAAGCAAAAGATGAAAATTGTAGTAGGCTATTCATTCAGTTGGAGTAGTATACAAGCAATGTGTGAGTACCCTAGGGGTCAGTATACTGCTGGCACTGTGATATGGATTCACTGCTGGCTCACTATACGGGCACACTCTGATGGGGCTGCTATGTAGTCACTTTTGTATGTGGTTACTTCTGCGTGCCTGCCTGACGACTGTGAAAATGGACTTACTGGTGGCTATTAAAGTGTGTTTTCTGCTGGAGATACTATAATATATGGACACAACTGCTGACACTACTATATGGACACCCCAACTGATACTACTATATGGAGACTACTACTGATACTACTATATGGAGACTACTACTGATACTACTGTATGAACACTACTACTGATACTACTACATGGAGACCATTACTGATACTACTATATGGACAACCACTACTGATACTACTATATGGACACCACTACTGATACTACTATATGGACAACCACTACTGACACTACTATATGGACACCACTGATGATACTACTATATGAACACCCCTAATGACACTACTACTATATGGAGACTACTACTGATACTACTGTATGAACACTACTACTGATACTACTACATGGAGACCATTACTGATACTACTATATGGACACCACTACTGATACTACTATATGGACAACCACTACTGATACTACTACATGGAGACCATTACTGATACTACTATATGGAGACTACTACTGATACTACTGTATGAACACTACTACTGATACTACTACATGGAGACTACTACTGATACTACTGTATGAACGCTACTACTGATACTACTACATGGAGACCATTACTGATACTACTACAGGGAGTGCAGAATTATTAGGCAAGTTGTATTTTTGAGGATTAATTTTATTATTGAACAACAACCATGTTCTCAATGAACCCAAAAAACTCATTAATATCAAAGCTGAATATTTTTGGAAGTAGTTTTTAGTTTGTTTTTAGTTTTAGCTATTTTAGGGGAATATCTGTGTGTGCAGGTGACTATTACTGTGCATAATTATTAGGCAACTTAACAAAAAACAAATATATACCCATTTCAATTATTTATTTTTACCAGTGAAACCAATATAACATCTCAACATTCACAAATATACATTTCTGACATTCAAAAACAAAACAAAAACAAATCAGTGACCAATATAGCCACCTTTCTTTGCAAGGACACTCAAAAGCCTGCCATCCATGGATTCTGTCAGTGTTTTGATCTGTTCACCATCAACATTGCATGCAGCAGCAACCACAGCCTCCCAGACACTGTTCAGAGAGGTGGACTGTTTTCCCTCCTTGTAAATCTCACATTTGATGATGGACCACAGGTTCTCAATGGGGTTCAGATCAGGTGAACAAGGAGGCCATGTCATTAGATTTTCTTCTTTTATACCCTTTCTTGCCAGCCACGTTGTGGAGTACTTGGACGCGTGTGATGGAGCATTGTCCTGCATAAAAATCATGTTTTTCTTGAAGGATGCAGACTTCTTCCTGTACCACTGCTTGAAGAAGGTGTCTTCCAGAAACTGGCAGTAGGACTGGAAGTTGAGCTTGACTCCATCCTCAACCCGAAAAGGCCCCACAAGCTCATCTTTGATGATACCAGCCCAAACCAGTACTCCACCTCCACCTTGCTGGCGTCTGAGTCGGACTGGAGCTCTCTGCCCTTTACCAATCCAGCCACGGGGCCCATCCATCTGGCCCATCAAGACTCACTCTCATTTCATCAGTCCATAAAACCTTAGAAAAATCAGTCTTGAGATATTTCTTGGCCCAGTCTTGACGTTTCAGCTTGTGTGTCTTGTTCAGTGGTGGTCGTCTTTCAGCCTTTCTTACCTTGGCCATGTCTCTGAGTATTGCACACCTTGTGCTTTTGGGCACTCCAGTGATGTTGAAGCTCTGAAATATGGCCAAACTGGTGGCAAGTGGCATCTTGGCAGCTGCACGCTTGACTTTTCTCAGTTCATGGGCAGTTATTTTGCGCCTTGGTTTTTCCACACGCTTCTTGCGACCCTGTTGACTATTTTGAATGAAACGCTTGATTGTTCGATGATCACGCTTCAGAAGCTTTGCAATTTTAAGAGTGCTGCATCCCTCTGCAAGATATCTCACTATTTTTGACTTTTCTGAGCCTGTCAAGTCCTTCTTTTGACCCATTTTGCCAAAGGAAAGGAAGTTGCCTAATAATTATGCACACCTGATATAGGGTGTTGATGTCATTAGACCACACCCCTTCTCATTACAGAGATGCACATCACCTAATATGCTTAATTGGTAGTAGGCTTTCGAGCCTATACAGCTTGGAGTAAGACAACATGCATAAAGAGGATGATGTGGTCAAAATACTCATTTGCCTAATAATTCTGCACTCCCTGTATATGGACACCACTACTGATACTACTATATGGACAACCACTACTGATACTACTATATGGACACCACTACTGATACTACTATATGGACACCACTACTGATACTACTATATGGACAACCACTACTGACACTACTATATGGACACCACTGATGATACTACTATATGAACACCCCTAATGACACTACTACTATATGGACACCACTACTGATACTACTATATGGACAACCGCTACTGACACTACTATATGGACACCACTAATGATACTACTGTATGAACACCCCTAATGACATTACTATATGGACACCACTACTGATACTACTACATGGACACCATTACTGATGCTACTATGTGAACACCACTTCTGATACAATTATATGGAAAACCACTACTGACACTACTATATGGACACCATGGCTGATACTACTATATGGACTCCACTACTGACACTACTATATGGTTGCCCCTAATGACACTACTACATGGACACCACTACTGATACTACTATATGGACAACACTACTAATATTATTATATAAACACCACTACCGACACTACTATTTAGACACCACTACCGACACTACTATATGGACACCACTACTGATACTACTATATGGGTACTACTACTAATACTACTATATGGACACCACTACCGACACTACTATATGGACACCACTACCGACACTACTATATAGACACTACTACTGATAGTACTGTATGGACACCACTACCGACACTACTATATAGACACTACTACTGATAGTACTGTATGGACATCACTACCGACACTACTACATAGACACCACTACTGATACTACTACATTGGGCAGACTGGATGGGACAAATGGTTCTTATTTGCTGACACATTCTATGTTTCTATGTTTACATGGACACCACTACTAATACTACTATATGGGTGCCACTACCGACACTACTATATGGACACCACTACCGACACTACTATATGGACACCACTACCGACACTACTATATGGACACCACTACCGACACTACTATATGGACACCACTACCGACACTACTATATGGACACCACTACCGACACTACTATATAGATACTGCTACTAATACTACTGTATGGACACCAGTACTGAAACTACTATATGGACATCACTACCGACACTACTATACGGATAACAGTACTGATACTACTATATGGACATCACTACCGACACTACTATATGGACACCACTACCGACACTACTATATAGACATTACTGATAGTACTGTATGGACATCACTACCGACACTACTATATGGACATCACTGACGACACTACTGTATGAACACCATTACTGTTACTACTGTATGGACACCACTACTGACACTACTATAAGAACACCACTACTGAGACTACAATATGGACACCACTAACAACACTAATATATGGACACTAGTACTGATACTAATATATGGGCGCTCCCTGCTAGGTCTGCCATATAGGTACTCTACTGATAATTCTATATAGGCATTTCTGCAGCCTCTAGGACTACTGCTTTAGCGTCACCCCTAGCACTGGGCCTGCTACACGGCTGATAATGCAATTCCTTTATATAATGTATCACCAAACCCCAAATTGGATATTTACCCAATGTCATGATTTTATTACAATGGAAACTATTTAAAAGAGCAAATGATTGCAAAGATTAAAATATATCTTTTGATCTATACTGTATTCCTCTTCTCCAGTCACATCCAAAGCCTGGTGACTGCCACTGTGCAAACTGTGAACTTGCTGCACTGCATTCTGGGAAATGTACCTATGTTTGCCCGGTAATAGGCCAGACATTGAACAAGCAGGTGCCTGCGGAAAGATTTGGAATATATGCTTTCTGGGGCACTGCTTTGGTTGTGATTGGAGTAGAAGGCATCTTGTAAGTGATGTAAATGTGTTCAGCAGATTTTGTAATTATCCGTGAAACCACTGACTGCTGATCTACAACCACAACGCTGCCGGCCCCCTGTGCGACACCTGGATTGGCCCTGGTAATAATTTCAGGTTGTCACCAGCTATTTCCCCTGAGTGTTAACACTCTATATTCAGCACACTGGTGAGGACGGAGTTTTCTCATATCCTCTCAGGACCGCTTTAGGCTCGTTTAGCAGAATAAGACAAGTCATTTTTCAGATTTTTACAATTTTTTATTTTTTTTTATCCTTAGCGGGTTTATAATCTCTTTTGTCAACTGCATTGATCTCACGCGGACTCATTCATTTTTCTGGGTTCGAAAAAAATGCAGCACACGGATGTCATGCACCTAGAATCTGTCTAGAAAGTGTTGGAATTTGGAGCAATCCAATTTTTTTTTAACTTGCTTTAAAGGAGGGTGGGGCTTAGCAAGAAGGTAGTTGGCTTAAAGGGCTTCTGTCAGCCCCCTAAACCGTTTTTTTTCTTTTGTTTACTAATAATCCCTATACTGCGAGCTCCCTATACATAAGCTAAATAATCATTTTGGTTTTCAGTAGAATTCGATAAAAAGGTATTTTTAAAATATGTAAATTACCTTGCTACCAGCAAGTAGGGCGGCTACTTGCTGGTAGCAGCCGCATCCTCCGATCCTAATGACGCCCCCTCCACATTGTGATTGACAGGGCCAGGGAACGGAATCGTTCTCTGCTGGCCCTGTTTGAATTCCAAATCTCGCGCCTGCACCGTACCTGTCTTCAATCGGTGCAGGCGCACTGAGAGGCGGCCGCTCGCTCGGCCGCTCCATCCTCAATGCGCCTGCGCCAATGACGTCACATCTACACCCGGCGCAGGCGCATTGAGGAAGGAGCGGCCGAGCGAGCGGCCGCCTCTCAGTGCGCCTGCGCCGATTGAAGACAGGTACGGCGCAGGCGCGAGATTTGGAATTCAAACAGGGCCAGCAGAGAACGATTCCGTTCCCTGGCCCTGTCAATCACAATGTGGAGGGGGCGTCATTAGGATCGGAGGATGCGGCTGCTACCAGCAAGTAGCCGCCCTACTTGCTGGTAGCAAGGTAATTTACATATTTTAAAAATACCTTTTTATCAAATTCTACTGAACCAAAATGATTATTTAGCTTATGTATGCAGAGATCGCAGTATAGGGATTATTAGTAAACAAAAAAAACAAAAAAACGGTTTAGTGGGCTGACAGAAGCCCTTTAATGTGTGCTGCTTTGCGCCAAAATTGATTGAGTTAACTTGTTTTGCACATTTTTTATGTTTCTTTTACATGTATTGCTCTTATTTTCGGCTCTGGGTTATGGTCACATGACCATGTCCATGCAGCTCCTTCTTATTTCCTGTGATGCTATGTCCATGGGCGGGGCAGTGTTATGGTAGTGTCTATGTAACTAGCTGGTGGGAGGAGCTATAAACTAGCGGGATGTTGTTAGGGGCGGGGCTGGAGGTGTGGCAGAGGCAGGAGAAGTGCATCATGGGTTTTGTTGGATACAGCAACAGGAAGCGCTACATACAGGATGGAAACAAGGCATAGGGATTGGTTTACATGGTGAAAACGGGTCAGGAGAGTCCAAACTGAAAAAGAAAATGCATGGGGAAGATGTACATGAGGTAAGCAAGTACATGAGCATATCTGTTAAAAAACATTGTACAGTATTTTTCGCCCTATAAGACGCACCGACCCATAAGACGCACCTAGGTTTTTGGGGCGGAAAATAAGAAAAAAATTTTTTTATGTTTTGTGTGGCAGTAGTTACAAAAATGTGGCACAAAGCCACACTTTTTAGCTGTAGCTATGTCTTAGACACCTAGATCTCCATGCCATGACCACTGAGGACTACACTTTTTTCTATGGGGTCTCTCCCCCTGTAGGTAAACACCACATACATTTATTGTTCTGTACAATAATGACATTTCCCTGTTGCTCTCTGTCATAGGGAAGGGAAACATGAGCTCTGGATTTTGTGATCCGCGAACTGTCAGGATGTTGAGGTTTCGAATATTCAGCATTTTTACCAAGTAAATTATTACTTTGCTCTCGAGGGCATGTGAATTATAGACGGGATCTGAACACGTCATTAGCCTCTATCTAGACGCGGTCGTGTTTGGGAAGTTTCAGGCACGGGGCCCAAAATCTGGAAACAATTTAAAAAATCATAGAATGTGTCAGTCACTTGTCTGACTCTTTCAAGACTCTTCACACGAACCTTCGCTTCTCCACATTGGGCTTCTGGAAGAGACATTTGCTTCCTTTGGTAGAGCTTTCAGAATCTGACTTTGTTAACTTTTTGATGAAATGATCTGTTCAGCTCTTGGCTGAAGCAGATGTCACTTGTAATTACGTCATGATGAGACCCTCAGCAGCCCCCATGTAGGAGGACTAAAATATTTAGACACATTTTTAGGTTTTTCTAGTCATTGCTTTTGATAACCCACTGGGGCACGTCAAAGAGGAGAAGACCCCCTACAGGACCTCCATGTAGCACAATGATGGTCATCCTAGTATATTACGGGGCTCCAGGTGCAGCATTTAACTCAATTAGGGTGGTTTCACACTTTTTTATTTTATTCTTTAGAAAAACGCCATGTAACGTTGCTTGTTGATAGGTAATTCTACGCATTTTTTTTGTTACAAAGAGTGGTTTACTACATTTATGTTCTTATGCATTTTTAAGTGTGTAACTCCTCTCATGTCATTTCCTCTGTAGCTCTGATTAAAAAAAGTCATAAAAATGCAATAAGCTTTTTCTTTTATGCAGGGGCAAAAAGCAATGGAAAAAAGTCACAAATCACATTTCTAAAATGCCATTGCTACAACATGTGGCAATTGAAAAAACAACAATAAAGAACACAGCAGTTGAAAAAAGGCAACTATAATAAAAAATAAAAAAAGTCATAATCCCCATAGACTTTATGCTAACATCTGGCCAAAGCTGGCAAAAAGGCCCCCTTCACAGCTGGCAAAAAGGCCCCCGTGCAGCCACTAAGGCCCCCTTCACACGAACGTGTGCACCCCGTGGTCGTGCTGCGGGCCGCAATGCACGAACACAGTCCGTGGGGCAGCCGAAGCGGATCCGGCCATTCAGCAAAAAGATAGGACATGTTCTATCTTTTTGCGGAACAGAAGTACAGGACGAAACCCCACGGGAGCACTCCGTAGTGCTTCCGTAGGGTTCCGTTCCGTGCTTCCGTTCCGTACCATTCCGCATTTCCGGATTTGCGGACCCATTCAAGTGAATGGGTCCGCATCCGTGATGCGGAATGCCCACTGAACGGCACCCGTGTATTGCGGATTCGCAAATGCGGTCCGCAACACGGCAACGGGAAGCACACGTTCGGGTGCAGGGGGGCTAAGTATGAGGATGTCCTGGCAAGACATTACCATGGATGATCAGAGTCCATATTTTATGATTCAACTAGGGTTTCTACACTTTTTCTGACTTGCTTGACAAGGGGGTGAGGCTTAGTGAGGAGGGTTGGAGCTTTGGTGTCTAAGATGCACCATTTTGCACCAAAAGTCACAATTTTAGTGTAACATTCTCATAATAAGTCAACCAATAATTAAATTTGTATAGAGCTAGGGGCAATTTTGGTGCAAAAAAACGCATCTTAGGCTTCGCCCCCTTGCACACAAAGCTCCACCCCTCCCAGCTAATCCCCACCTTTTTTCCAAGCAAGTCAGAAAACAGTGTAGAATTTGTAGTTGCACCAGTTTTAGACGGATTTTAGGCACAGGAACATTAGTAAATCTGGGAGACTATTTTAGTGAATTTGGGACACTATTTTTTTCTGCTCTTTTTGCCAGCTTTGGCCAGATGTTAGCATAAAGTCTATGGGGATTATGACATTTTTTCTTTTTTATTATGCTGTGTTCTTTATTGTTGTTTTTTCAATTGCCACATTTTTGGGTAATTTAGTATGAAAACAACCTTTCTTCCAGGATATATCCACCTTTATAATGTGTTTTTTTTTTTTTTTCATCTCCAATGCATTTATCTTTAAAAATGAATATTTTCTAAAATCATTACAAAAATAAAAAGGGTTTAGGTGGGGTTGTGAATGAGTGGGAATAGAACAGATGGGGTTAAAGTGGGAGGGCATAGGTACCTTTATTAAGGAGTCCGTCAGGGTAGGGTCTTCAGTTCCAGCTGAATCTGGACCTGAAGAACTGCCCGCCCACACTGACGTCCTCACGTTGTGCGCAGTCACAGCACAGCGAGCGGCCGAGGACCAGGGAGCGGAGGGCACAGAGCCTGGGGAGCGCTGCATTCACCTCTTCCCGGTCCTCCTGTGCTAATGAGCACTTCCATAATGGAAGCGCTCATTAGTATTCTCCCCATAAGACGCACTGACATTTCCCCCCCACTTTGGGGGGAAAAAGTGCGTCTTATAGGGCAAAAATACAGTATATTTATGGAATGTTAAGGGGGTTGTCCAGCCGTTAATATTGACCTATTGTCAGGATAGGTTATCAATATCTGATTGGCGGGGATCCGACACTCAGGACCCCTGCCGATCAGCTGTTTGATGAGGAGGTGGCCCTCCATGCGAGCGCCGCTTCCTGGTCATTACACTATGTCTCGTTTCCGGTGGAGCGGCAACGTAGTGTAATTACAAACATTTGCTCCATTCACTTGAACTCGTCAGTGTAATGACAAGGAAGTGCCTCCTCCTCATCAAACAGCTGATCGGCGGTAGGTAGGTTGAAGTACGGGTGGAAGAAATCCTGACAACTGTACAGTACCCTAGTCATGATGGGTGCGTGGACAGTGCTTGGGGTGTGATTTGTGCTCAGCTTGCAGTCTGACTGGAGGGTGAGTGCAAGATTGATGGAGATAGATCAAACCCTTGAAGTCGCACCCATGTCACGTGCTTGGGACGGTGCGAACGTGACAGTCCCTTTTGCAATTATTTTTTAATTAGTAAGGCGTCCTTGTTCCCACATTCTATATGTGTGCGGGGGAGGGGGCTGACACCGTACAGATTTTTCTTCTGTGATACTATTTAAGGTCCTCACGTGCACCAGTATATGCATATTTACAGGATGACACCATTCTCATGCAAGCTTTACAAGAACGCCATGAATCTGGCAGCTCAAAAATCGCTTCCCAACTAAGCATAGAGCCTTGTAGGGCCTTCTTTGTAAAATCCATTGCTGAAATGTGAAATGCATCTGTTAATCTCTATGCTGATGAGTATTCAAGTGCACTGTGGGCGGGGCCATTCCTTGTGGTGCAACATCGCTCCACTGCTTTCACTGCCCAGCGCACCCCACTCTGCTTTGAATGGCAGGGCTAAGCTTTCCAGGACTCTGAAATGCAGCTCCTGCGCTGACAGTTTAAACTTTGGTGCATGCGCAGTACAGGCCGTAGAAGCCAGGTCACAACAGACTGCTTTTCTGTGCATTCGCCAAAGTTGGAACCATCGGCGCAGGCACAGGACTTCATAGCCAGGAGCGATGACTGAAGCAGAGTGGGAGCAGATGGTGCACCGAATGGCACAACTCTGCCCACTCAGTGACTTCTATTAAAGGGGATTTCCAGGACTTTAATTTAGATCAGGGATGCCCAATCCGCCACCCTCCGGCTGTTGCAAAACTACAATTCCCTGCATGCCTGGACAGCCTACAGCTCTTAGGGCATGCTGGGAGTTGTAGTTTTGCAACAGCTGGAGGGCTACAGGTTGAGAACCCTTGATTTAGACGGTTTGACTACTTATCAGCGTTATCCAGCAGGTTTCTCGCCCCTTTTATTGTTTGCCCAGACGCAGCGCCATACCTACAGTTGTGGCTGTCTCAGGTATTACACTTTTGTCTCTTTCATGTGAATGGAACTGATCTCTATGGATTATAAATTTTCTGTCATATACTGTTGATATGAGGAAAGAAACAGAATAAAGATAGGGATAGATTTTTGATAGGAATAATGGATAAATAGACATGAAATGCCTGTGAACTCTCTTGATTCTGTCAATGCGTATGTTATCTGTTTTTTCCTTTGTGTTTTATGGAACTTTTTGTATGATGAAAATTGAAAATAAAATAGTTTAAAAAAAAAACATTTTACGTTCTTGCAGTGATTTTGTACATTGATGTGGTTGTCCTTGCAGCCGCCTGGGGTGCTGAAATAGTTAAGATTGAATGTAATAAATTTTGCTGGACAGAAGAATACAGGAACACAATGTAAACTGCTTCCTTTTCTTACTAGAGGACTGCAGTTTAGCTGGCAGAGCGGAGAGGAGTTGGGGAATTGGACGGGGATCTTTAATTTCACGGATGACGGAGCAGTGAAGACGGGCAGTGACGCAGGCGACAGGTACAGACTCACACGGAATGACAATACGCAGCAACATATGACAGACTGCTGCTCCCGAGACCATGGGTATGAAGTCCCCTAACCATACACAGTAGTTATGCCTCCTTAGTGCCCTCACACAGTAGAATTATCCTTCAGTGCCCCCACACAGTAGAATGCCCCTTAGTGGCCCTACACAGTAGTTATGCACCTTAGTGCCCCCACACAGTAGTTATGCCCCTTAGGGCCCCCACACAGTAGTTATGTTATGCCCCTTAGGGCCCCCACACAGTAGAAAGCCCCTCAGTGTCACAACTCAGTAGTTATACCCCCTTAGTGCCTCACACAGTAGAATGCCCCTTAGTACCCTCACACAGTACAATGCCCCTTAGTGCCACAACTCAGTTGTTATACCCCCTTAGTGCCCCCACAGAATTGAAAGCCTCTTAATGCCACAACTCTGTAGTTATGCCCCCTTATTGCTCCCACACAGTAGAATTATCCTTTAGTGCCGCCACACACTAGAATGCCCCTTAGTGCCCCCACACAGTAGTTATGCCCCTTAGTGCCCCCACACAGTAGTTATGCCTCTTAGTGCCCCCACACAGTAGAATGCCCCTTAGTGCCACAACTCAGTAGTTATACCCCCTTAGTGCCCCACACAGTAGAATGCCCCTTAGTGCCCCCACACAGTACAATGCCCCTTAGTTCCCCCACACAGTAGTTATGCCCCTTAGTGTCCCCACACAGTACAATGTCCCTTAGGGCCCCCACACAGTACAATGCCCCTTAGTTCCCCCACACAGTAGTTATGCCCCTTAGTGTCCCCACACAGTACAATGTCCCTTAGTGCCCCCACACAGTAGTTATGCCCCTTAGTGCCCCCACACAGTAGTTATGCCCCTTAGTGCCCCCACACAGTAGTTATGCCCCTTAGTGCCCCCACACAGTAGTTATGGCCCTTAGGGCCCCCACACAGTACAATGTTCCTTAGTGCCCCCACACAGTACAATGCCTCTTAGTGCCCCCACACAGTAGTTATGGCCCTTAGGGCCCCCACACAGTAGAATGCCCCTTAATGCCACAACTCAGTAGTTATGCCCCTTTAGTGCCCCCACACAGTAGTTATGTCCCCCCTTATAGTAGTGCTGACCCCTGACTCTTAAAGGGGTTGTCTCATGAAAAATATTCCACATTTTTCGAACCAGCCCCTGGATTTAAATTATTTTGTAATTGCATGTAATTTAAAATTTAGTATAGCCTCTGAGTTATTGAATGGAATCTATCTGTATAGCGCCACCTGCTGTTTGCTCTTTTTCTATATTCCCTGTCCAGCTCACTGAGGTTGACATATTCGAGGCACACTTCCTTCCTGTATTGTTAGGATAGTGCGCCAGGGTGGGTATGTTTTTATGGCATCTGTAATGAACTAATGTAGATAGTACCAAAAAAATTAGCAAACAAATTTAAATAATACATTTTATAATAAAAGATGATAATTTGGAAATTTCCGATGATTCTTTCCTTTAAAATTGTCCCATTTTAGTTATATATTAACTTTTTCTGCTAGCGCTGTTCTATCTGTCAGCAAACTTCAGCCCTGGTGGTGACTTTCCACCTACCATGATGCCATCTGCCCATCCCCCGACAGTGCCAGTGTGACTTCTCTGCACACCGAGCTGGAGACAATTCCGGGTGGATTATGCTGCGTCTAATAATAGGGAGTGTAAAATGTATCACAGCTGTTCCTTATGTCGTCCAAACACCTTGACAAGCGAGAGGAACACCTCGACTTGTTATTGTGCTCCATACCATTCATATATAGCTCTTTCTTTCATCTTCTTCCTTTTTGGGCTTCTTCCTGGTGTTAAAAAAAAGGGTCGGCAAGCAGATACAGTGGGCATTGTGAGGGCCAGTATTAACCCCTTGAAGACCAGGCCTATTTTCATTTTTACATTTTAGATTTTTCGTCCTCATGTTCCAAAAGCCATAACTTTTTTATTTTTCCGTTCACATAGCTATGTGAGTGCTTATTTTTTGCGGGACGAGATGCATTTTTTAATGCCACCATTTAATTTACCATGTCTTGTATTAGAAAAAAGGGGGGAAAAAATTGGTGTGGCAAAATTGAAAAAAAGAAAAAGAATTCCACCAAGGTTTTTGGGGTTTTGACATCACAGTGTTTACTATGCACTAAAACTGACCAGATATTCTTATTCTGCGGCTCAATACGAATGCGGCGATACCAAACTTGAACAGTTTTTTTTTGTTTTACTACTTAAAAAAAAATTAAAACCTTTAGAAAAATCTAAAAAAAATTGCATCGCTATATTCTGACAGCCATAACTTTTTTATATTGCGGTCTACAGAGCTTTATAAGGGCTTGTTTTTTGCACAATAAACTGTAGTTTTCATTGATGCCATTTTTTGTAGTATTTTTGATCACCGTTATTACATTTGGGGGGGGGGACAAAATGAAAAAAAAATGGCAAATCACGTGTTTTAAAAAAATAATTCTGTTACTGTGTTCACCGCACAAGAATCTTTAAAAAAATATTTTAATAGTTCAGACTTTTTTGGACGCGACGATACCCAATATGTTTATTTTTTTTATTGTTTATGTATTTTTATATGTAAAATTGGGAAAGGGGGGTGATTCAAACTTTTAATATATTGGTGTTTTTTTTTACTTTATTTAACTTTTGTTTACAACAATTAGCCCCCATACAGGCCTCGTACATGGGATCTTTTGATCCCCTCTCCTATTCACCATAATAGAGATCTATTACGGTAAATAGGATTTTTACACTCTCCATTCAGCGCTATGCCTCGTGCATAGCTCAGTATGGAGAAAGCCATAGCAGGCCTAGATCGCTTTAGCAGCGTCCAGGCAGCCATGGCAACCAATCAGAGCCCCACGATTTCACTGCGGGGGCTCCGATCGGAAGGAAGATGGAGCCCCATCACTTCACAGGTGCTGCGATCAGCCTTGATCGTGGCATCTGAGGGGTTAAATGGCAGGGGTGGCGCGATCGCTGCTTCCCCTGACAGAAAGCAGCAATCGCGCCACCCCTGCCATTTAACCCCTCAGATGCCACGATCAAGGCTGATCGCAGCACCTGTGAAGTGATGGGGCTCTATCTTCCTTCCGATCGGAGCCCCCGCAGTGAAACTACTATAAAACTGCTCCTATGTACAAGAATATAACTACTATAATACTGCTCCAATGTACAAGAATATAACTACTATAATACTGCTCCTATGTACAAGAATATAACTACTATAATACTGCTCCAATGTACAAGAATATAACTACTATAATACTGCTCCTATGTACAAGAATATAACTACTATAATACTGCCTCTTATGTACAAGAATATAACTACTATAATACTGCCTCTTATGTACAAGAATATAACTACTATAATACTGCTCCTATGTACAAGAATATAACTACTATAATACTGCCTCTTATGTACAAGAATATAACTACTATAATACTGCTCCAATGTACAAGAATATAACTACTATAATACTGCCTCCTATGTACAAGAATATAACTACTATAATACTACTCCTATGTACAAGAATACAACTACTATAATACTGCCTCCTATGTACAAGAATATAACTACTATAATACTGCTCCTATGTACAAGAATATAACTACTATAATACTGCTCCTATGTACAAGAATATAACTACTATAATACTGCTTCCTATGTACAAGAATATAACTACTATAATACTGCTCCTATGTACAAGAATATAACTACTATAATACTGCTCCTGTGTACAAGAATATAACTACTATAATACTGCTCCTATGTACAAGAATATAACTACTATAATACTGCTCCTATGTACAAGAATATAACTACTATAATACTGCCTCCTATGTACAAGAATATAACTACTATAATACTGCCTCCTATGTACAAGAATATAACTACTATAATACTGCCTCCTATGTACAAGAATATAACTACTATAATACTGCCTCCTATGTACAAGAATATAACTACTATAATACTGCCTCCTATGTACTAGAATATAACTAATATAATACTGCTCCTATGTACAGTAATATAACTACTATAATACTGCTCCTATGTACAAGAATATAACTACTATAATACTGCTCCTATGTACAAGAATATATCTACTATAATACTGCTCCTATGTACAAGAATATAACTACTATAATACTGCTCCTATGTACAAGAATACAACTACTATAATACTGCCTCCTGTGTACAAGAATATAACTACTATAATACTGCTCCTATGTACAAGAATATAACTACTATAATACTGCTCCTATGTACAAGAATATAACTACTATAATACTGCCTCCTATGTACACGAATATAACTACTATAAAACTGCTTCTATGTACAAGAATATAACTACTATAATACCGCTTCTATGTACAAGAGTATAACTACTATAATACTGCCTCCTATGTGCAAGATTATTACAATAATAGTGCCTGACGTATAGCAGGGGACAAAACTATCTAGAGTAGAATGTACAGCAGACCCTTGGAGATATAGTTTTTTGTTATTTTCAGAAATTATTTGTGCTCTTTATATTTACTACGAAATGACACCTGAAGGCGAATGTTTACCCTTGAATGAATTTTTTTTAAATGTATACAGGTCCAAAATTCTGTACTGATTAATCCTAATATATGTTGATGGTGATCAGAGTTTTATTCTTCTGATACAGCGCTCCAAATCCACTACCTAAATATAAGCACACATCATTACTTTCTGACTGCCTGTAGCCACCACTAGGGGGAGCTTACTGTACACTGTTTTTACATTAAACTCAATGATCATGCAGAATGCTGTATTCTCCTGAGCTCCCCCTAGTGGTAGCTGCCAGCAGACAGAAAGTAATGTGTTCAATATATGTCTAGCCAGAGGATTTAGTTCTCTGTAGCAGACAAAATGGAGCTGAGGCCGACAGAAACATGGACCGCTATAAGATATGTTAAGAAAAAAATCATCACAACATTTTAGACTTACAAATGACCTAATGATAAGGGGTGAAATTTCACTTTAAAGGAGAACATGTCATGCCCATTTTTCTCTGTTGGGTCCAACTTCCCAAATCAATGCTGTTCTACAAATGGCAAGATCAACATTGTATTTGGCCAGTCATGGTTTCTTCTCTGATCTGGGCAGCTTTTGGTATGGCTTGGTTATACCGGTGGGATTGGTTTCATTTCCACTTGAAACCCTAGTAGAATGTATTTGGACTCTTGTTACGTACCCCCAGCAGGCCAGACATTGATGATTCCCTTGATATAAAGGAGTATTTAGCGGTTTCCATAACTTCCCTATGTTACAGAGGAGTGAGTTGTACGTGTGTAGTGACCAGTTGCTCACCTATCATAGAGGTAGACGACAAACCCGCTATGGGGCCAGGGGGAAATGGCGCTGAATTGCTTCTTCTATTTCCAACATAGATTTTATGCATTTTCCCACAGCTGCCACTAGGGGGATTGTAGTGCAAATGAATTAATTACAGCTTTCATTAAAGTCAATAGTAATTGTTTAAATTCCTGTGCACTATGTCCCCCTAGTGGTGGCTGCAGGGAGTCAGTTTTATAATATACTGTCTGAAGGGAAGCAGAAGATTATCAGTGTATTCATGGCGGTTCTCTGGTGTAGATAATTTTACAAATACGGTAAAAAATAAAACTGCTGGTGACAAGAACCTGTTACATACAAAAATTAACCAGGGTAACCAAAAAATCCCGGATAATCACTTTACAGGTAATAGTCATTTAAAATGTATTTTCACAAATGCCAGAAGTCTAGCTAGCAAAATGGGGGAGCTGGAGGCTATGGTACTAGAAGAACACATAGATGTAGTTGGTGTGGCTGAGACATGGTTGGACTCTTCGCATGACTGGGCTGTAAATATTGAGGGTTTTACACTATTTAGGAAAGATAGGGTGAAAAGAAAAGGCGGTGGCATGTGCCTGTATGTGAGGAGTGATCTGAAGACAAGTGTGAAAGAGGCAATTGTGCGTGAGGATGTGGAAACCTTATGGGTGGAAGTTCAAAGGGATATAAACACTGAAAAAATAATACTTGGTGTAATCTACAGACCCCCTAACATCACAGAGGAGATAGAAACACAGCTGTATAACCAAATAGAGTGGGCGGCACAGGCTGGTACAGTGGTCATAATTGGAGATTTTAACTTCCCAGACATTGACTGGGGTCATGGTTCTGCCTCAACCGCAAAGGGGAAAAGATTCCTCAACTTGCTGCAGGACCACTATATGGGCCAGTTTGTAGAAGCTCCCACTAGGGGCGATGCTCTGTTGGATCTGGTAATTTCTAATGATGCCGAGCTTATTGGAAATGTTAGGCCTCTTTCACACGAGTGTGTCCAGATAAGGTCCAGATAGTGTGTCCGGATAAGGTCCGGATGCGTCCCAGTGAATTGCAGCAAACCCGCGCGAGTAGGTTCCGTTGTTCAGTTTTTATTGCGCGATTGCAATGTGTTTTACACGCGCGTGATAAAAAACCGACTGTGGTACCCAGACCCGAACTTCTTCACAGAAGTTCAGGTTTGGGTTCAAGGTTGTGTAGATTGTATTATTTTCCCTTATAACTATTCTGAATACAGAATGCATAGTAAAATAGGGCTGGAGGGGTTAAAAAATTTTTATAAATGTTTTAAAGGGGTTCTGCACTTTCATTTAACTAATGATCTATCCTCTGGATAGATCATCAGCTTCTGATCGGCGGGGGTCCGACACCCGGGACCCCCGCCGATCAGCTGTTTGAGAAGGCAGCGGCGCTCCAGGAGCACCGCTGCCTTCTCACTGTTTACCGCCGGGCCGCCCGCCCTCTGACGTCACGACTTGTATCAACTAGAGTGGGCACGGCTAAGCTCTGTTCATTGAATGGAACTTAGCCGCGCCCACTCTAGTTGATACAAGTCGTGACGTCAGTGGGCGGGCGGCCCGGCGGTAAACAGTGAGAAGGCTGCTGCGCTGCTGGAGCGCCGCTGCCTTCTCAAACAGCTGATCGGCGGGGGTCCCGGGTGTCGGACCCCCGCCGATCAGAAGCTGATGATCTATCCAGAGGATAGATCATCAGTGAAATGAAAGTGCAGAACCCCTTTAACTCACCTTCATCCACTTGTTCGCGCAGCCGGCATCTCTTCTGTCTTCATTTGTGAGGAAAAGGACCTTTGATGACGTCACTACACTCATCACATGGTCATTCACATGATCCATCACCATGGTGATGGATCATGTGATGAGCGTAGTGACGTCATCAAAGGTCCTTTTCCTCACAGATGAAGACAGAAGAGATGCCGGCTGCGCTAACAAGTGGATTAAGGTGAGTTAAAATATTATTATTATTTTTTTAACCCCCTCCAGCGCTATTGTACTTTGCATTCTGTATTCAGAATGCTATTATTTTCCCTTATAACCATGTTATAAGGGAAAATAATAATGATCGGGTCCCCATCCCGATCGTCACCTAGCAACCGTGCGTGAAAATCGCACCGCATCCGCACTTGCTTGCGGATGCTTGCGATTTTCACGCAACCCCATTCATTTCTATGGGGCCTGCGTTACGTGAAAAAAAAGAGGAGCTTGCTGCGATTTTCACGCAATGCACAAGTGATGCGTGAAAATCACCGCTCATGTGCACAGCCCCATAGAAATGAATGGGTCCGGATTCAGTGCAGGTGCAATGCGTTCACCTCACGCATTGCACCCGCGCGGAAATCTCGCCCGTGTGAAAGGGGCCTGTGGCGTAACCAACCTCGCCACTGGGTTTTGGAGGGGCCTGGCTACCAGCCTCTTGCCCCAGGATTATGGGCCCTAACTCATCAGCCAGGCTTCCTTTGTTCACAAAGGACTTGTACTAACTTGAACCCCTGGTCTAATTCGTGCCATTTTGGGATGTTAAATGTCTATGTGTATTGAAAAGGGTGGGACATTGTATACGTTGAGTAGTGAGGTCTGTTCCATTGTCTCTCTGTGTTTTGGGAAAAATGTGTGTTCTCTGTCTGTGAATGATTAAGTTAGCCCATTATGTTTGGTAATTGTATTTTGTTGATTGCGTCTCAGACAATGCCAGTGTGTTAGTTAATTGCGTCCCAGACAGTGTGTATTCTCCTGCCTGTGATGATTACATCAACCCAGTGTGAGATAATTGGATCACAGGCAGAGGGGAGGATTTTGTGTGGGAGTGTCTGAGTGTATTGTACGTGGTTATTGGCTGTTTTTACAAAACCCTGTGGGTGGTAACCTTGTTGGAAAATGTGTATAAAACAATGCTTGTGTGTTCAAATAAAGAGTTCCTGTTTTACCCTTTACCAAGTTGAGGCTGGTGTTTGGGTAACTGATAGACACTGGGGATTGCTATACGCTGAAGATTTGCTATACTCCCCTGGCTATAACTATTAGCTCTTGTAAGAGCTGTTCCTGTTCCTGCTCTCGGGATTTAGGAGAGGTTCACCCACTGGAGCCTTGTTGTACGTCCAGGGTGGGTAAGAGACGGTGAGACCTCAACCAAGCTTCGGCGGTTCGTGGGGTCTGCAGTGCGTACGGTGTCAAGTGGAGTGCTTGGAGTCCTCGGAAAGCACTAGGAGCATATATCGACGGAGGTACCCGGTCGGGGTGCCAGGAGATCCGTTACAGGGCCTTACTTTTCGAGAAACACTAGGTAATAGTGACTACAATATAATTATAATCCCCCTAAACTATAAGAAACAAACTCTGTCAGGCAGAGCAAAGACACTAAATTTCAAAAAGGCTAATTTCCCTTGGTTGAGGGCAGCATTTCAGGGCATAGACTGAAGCAGCTACTGCCACATAATAATACAGAGGATAAATGGGAGAGCTTCAAATCCACAATGAGTAATTGCACTAAAAAATGTATCCCTTCAGGTAACAAGTATAAACAGTTAAAATTAAACCCCCATGGCTTACTGCTACTGTAAAAAGAGCAATAAAAGACAAAAAGAGGGCATTTAAAAAATAAAAATCTGAGGGGTCAGCTGTAGCGTTTGATGATTACAAAGGGCTTAATAAAATCTGTAAAAAGGAGATAAAATTAGCAAAGATACAAAACGAACAGCAGGTAGCAAAAGAAAGCAAAACATCCCAAAAAGTTTTTTAAATATGTAAATGCTAAAAACCTAGGTCTGAGCAGGTAGGTCCTCTAAATAATGGTAAAGGGGGGGGGGGGGGTAGTCACTGAAGATAAGAAAAAGGCAGAGTTCCTAAATAGTTTTTTTTAGCTCTGTATATACAAAAGAAGAGAAAGGAGCTGATATCTGTGGAGCCGGGGTTGTTAGTACATCCAGTAATATACCCAGATGGATTACACCCAAAAGTGCTTAAAGAGCTCAGTTCAGTCATTGCTGTGCCCCATTTATAATTTTTAAGAATTGTCTGGGCACTGGTACAGTGCCAAGTGATTGGCGCAAGGCAAACGTGGTGCCCATATTCAAAAAAGGATCAAGGTCCTCCACAGGTAATTATAGACCAGTTAGTTTCACTTCTGTTGTGGCAAAAATGTTTGAAGGACTCTTAAGGGACTATATTCAGGAGTATGTGACTGTAAATAATATAAGTGATAACCAGCATGGGTTTACCAGGGGCAAAAGTTGTCAGACTAACCTGATGTGTTTTTATTAGGAGGTGAGCAGTAGCCTAGACAGAGGGGCGGCTGTGGATGTAGTGAGGTAAGTAGTAGCCTGGACAGAGGGGCGGCTGTGGATGTAGTGAGGTGAAAAGAAGCCTGGACAGAGGGGTGGCTGTGGATGTAGTGAGGTGAATAGTAGCCTGGACAGAGGGACGGCTGTGGATGTAATGAGGTAAGTAGTAGCCTGGACAGAGGGGTGGCTGTGGATGTTGTGAGGTGAGTAGTAGCCTGGACAGAGGGGCGGCTGTGGATGTAGTGTTTCTGGATTTTGCAAATGCTTTTGATACTGTCCCTCATAGACGTTTATTAGGTAAAGTAAGGTCTATAGGCTTGGAAAGTATAGTTTGTAATTGGATTGAAAACTGGCTGAAGGACCGTGTCCAGAGAGTTGTGGTCAATGATTCCTATTCAGAATGGTCCCAGGTTATAAGTGGTGACCCCAAGGTTCAGTGCTGGGCCCTTTATTATTTAATGTATTTATTAATGATATTGAGCACGGGATTAATAGCACCATATCTAGTTTTGCAGATGACACTAAGCTGTGTAGAACTGTACGGTCTATGGAAGATGTCCACAAACTACAAGCTGACTTGAACACTCTGAGTGATTGGGCATCAACTTGGCAAATGAGGTTCAATGTGGACAAATGTTAAGTTATGCATCTTGGTAGTAATAATCTCTGTACTTCATATGTCCTAGGTGATGTAGCACTGGGAGAGTCACTTATAGAGAAGGATTTGGGTGTCCTTGTGGATGGTAGATTAAATTACAGCATACAATGTCAATCAGCTGCTTCTAAGGCCACCAGGATATTGTCATGCATTAAACGAGGCATGGACTCGTGGGGCAGGTGTCACGGCAGACAGGATACAAGATACACAGGATATAAACAAACAAGGGTCTAGGCAAGAAGCTGGGGATAGAGGTCACCTCCTGACAAATCCCTACCAGCTCTCCCTAGACTTCTATGCCCACATTCAGACCCTGAAGGTAGGAATGAACTTGTCCTCGTGCCTAGGCTGAAGATTCCCTAAAATCCCTAAGATGGTGAAAGGGGGAAAGAGGCAGCCTGCTCCCTCAGGACCTGGAGGGGGCAGGCATCTCTCTAACAGCCTAGACAGACAACCACAAGAAAAAAAAAACAACTTATCTTGTACTGAGCAGGAACAGCAAATCCTTCCTTTCTTCCTTCCTCTGAGCCAGACAGAAGCTATAACCCGCACAGGACACTGGGAGTGGGCGTAATTTAAACTTAAAACAAGGACCCCACCCAGTGCACCTGAAGGGAGGCGGATATAGCTCAATTCCAAAACAAAAAGGCTACACACGATAGAAGTGAATGGGGATGAGCTGCAATACCAAGCACAGCCACTATATGATGTACGGCGCTGTACTTGGAGAGCTGCCGGGAGCCTGCATCACTCACCAGAGCTTTGGTGAGCGCGCGGCGGCTCCCTGAAACAACTGATCGGCGGCGATGCCGGGAGTCGGACCCCCTCTGATCTGATAAAGAGGCCCTATCCTGAGGATAGATAATTAAATATTGAGGCACTCAGTCTGGAACTTATGCAAATAAAGTAATTTTTATTCTTTCATTTTTTCTATGCCATCCATAGGCCCGTTATATGTTAAAGGGTAACAGATTAATTTCTGACCAGACGTTTCGGTCCTGGTAGACCTTCATCAGTGGTCATGTTATCTGGAACATTAGCAAATACATATATATATATAAGGTACTTTCGCACGGATGGCAGAGTATGAAATTACATAGATATAAACATAATGAATAATAGGACAAGGACAAAGTAATATGTGATATTTGATAGCATTATAGCAGCAGAATAAATAGGGGTCCAGAGATTGCATATATATATAAAAAATATATATACATGTATAAATTCATATTCATAAACATTAATATATGCAAGGAAAACATGATTCTATGTCGACGTAAAAAATGGCAAAATTTGTACTTACTGTCAACACATGATACCTACATAGAATATGGAAAATTACGTAAAAAAAATCACATAACAAAATTAATAGACATGATTGTATAAGTATATGCAAGGCAAAACATGATTCTATTGGGATTCCCTGAAGATATAGTTTAGAATGTGGTTACGTCGTCTATGACCACCACACTTGGTATTAGCATAGAATGTGGCAATGTTTGCGGAGGTTTACTAGTTACAATTGTATATATTGGACTCCATGATTGTTTGTGTGGTTGGCATAGACGATTAACCACATGCTGATGACA
Organism: Bufo gargarizans; assembly: GCF_014858855.1. Taxonomy (NCBI): domain Eukaryota; kingdom Metazoa; phylum Chordata; class Amphibia; order Anura; family Bufonidae; genus Bufo; species Bufo gargarizans. Next base: position 714,192,315 of record NC_058080.1, on the reverse strand, counting down.
TTAAAGCTGATAGGGGAGGAGCAGAAAGGTTACTACATAAATCGGTTGTCATATGTATATAAAGGAATACTGTAGACAATAGCTCATATGGTATGATCTGCATATAGGAGTTGGCAGGCATGGAGATATCCCATGATATTGCTGTGGCCGCATAGTTGATCAACATAGTCAGGAGAAATGACATCATAATGGCAACCTGTGAGAGAAGGAGTAGGGGTGGTTAGTTACCTGTGAAGAGTATGGGTTCTGCCTGGGCGCTGGATGCAACGATGTGTTAGTTCTGGGACGCTATTTAAATACCATGCTGGCCGGTGTAAGTGGTCACATGACGGGAAATTGTGCGCTGTGTGGAACGCACGTATGCGTCTCACAGGGCGGAAGTGTGGCGCTTGGTGATTCCGGTAACCTGGCCGGAAGTGGTGCATGTTGTGTGGAGCGCACATATGCGTTTCACCGCACGGAGATGCT